>NC_049203.1:1726993-1871993 GCF_013347855.1 Anguilla anguilla
GGCTAATGGCATCGCTCTGGAACAGCAATGCCTCACCTGAGAATCAAACAGGCAACCCCAGAGTCTCTAGTCCAGTTCACTAACCACCATACGACACTATCAACGTTACAGTCAATACCAATGCAATAGTAATTATAATCATAGCATATGACATTATGATTGTGGACATTAATCTGGTATTTTATGCTGACTTTCACTACATATAAAAAGATGGAAGAAATAATAAGATGGGGGGGGGGGGGGACGTGCGCGTGTGTGTGTATATGTATTTTACTTGTGAGGGGACTGTACTGTGCAGGCCTGGTCAGTTTCAGTGATCTTTGGGCAGCTCCTCAATCTGGGGAAGGTTCTGCTTTTTATTTCCCTAAATAACCCTTTAGAATGTGTTTGTGTGTATGTATGGGGTGTGTGTGTGTGTGTGCATATGGGGTGGGCGTGTGTGTGTTTGTGTGTATGGACTGTGTATGTGTGTGTGTGTGTGTGTGTGTGCATATGAGGTGGGTGTGTGTTTGTGAGTGTGTGTGAATATTAGATGTGTGTGTGTGTGAGTGTTTGTGCGTATGGGGTGTGTGTGTGTGTGTGTACATATGGGGTGGGTGTGTGTTTGTGAGTGTGTGTGTGAATATTAGCTGTGTGTGTGTGTGTGTTTGTGCGTATGGACTGTGTGTGTGTGTGTGCATATTAGCTGTGTGTGTGTGTTTGTGCGTATGGACTGTGTATGTGTGTGAGTGTGTGTGTGAATATTAGCTGTGTGTGTGTGTGTGTGTGTGCGTATGGGCTGTGTGTGTGTGTGTGTGCATATTAGCTGTGTGTGTGTGCATATGGGGTGGGTGTGTGTTTGTGAGTGTGATGTGTGATTATGAGGTATTCCTCCCACCCCTGACAGAGTCATCGTGACACTGTTTGTAAATATGATCAGCATGACAAAGCTCTCTCAATACTCCACCCCCACCCCCCCCCCCCTCCTAGCAAGAAGGTCCTGGGGCCTTTTTGTGTGGGGTTTGCATGTTCTACTCGTGACCATGTACTCCGGTTTCTTCCCACAATCTACAGGAGCACGAGAGACCGCAGCTGTACTGCACGCTTCCAATGCGCCCGTCGCAGGAAATGCGACTGTTAGGGAGAGCAGGCACGCTCGCCGTTGTCCACGCGTGCGGACGGACTCTGGAGGCGTCACACGCCGAAGGTCAGCCCCTCCTCTTCCTCGCTGCGGCACGCTGCTGACGCACAGCTGTGTTTGACAGGGACTGGTGCTGAAAATCACACGCCCCCCCCCAGCCTCAGCCCCTGGGGGGGGGCGTGCTTGCTCTCTCTCCCCCCAGCCCCAACTGCCTCCTGACAAGCGTGATAAGCCTGAAAACGTCCAGCGAACGGCAGAACCCGGTCGAGGCTCCGCCCCTTCAGCCTTCACCCCAGTGGTGACGGTGTCGGCGTTCGTTGATGGCGGTTGATAAGATCCGAATGTTTCCATGACAACTCGGCCTCGTTCAGGGCCATACGTTTCACGCGGTGTTTCCATAAATTGAACAGTTATTTTGAGAAACTGAACAGTTATTTTGAGAAATTGAACAGTTATTTTGAAAAACTGAACAGTTATTTTGAGAAACTGAACAGTTATTCTGAGAAACTGAACAGTTATTCTGAGAAACTGAACAGTTATTCTGAGAAATTGCAATCAGCGGCCTGTGCATCATATTTATTATTTTTTATTGCCCTACAGTGTTCTTCTGCTTATTGGGAAGGGGGGGGGGGTGTGTGTCACATTTCTCACGTTTTTCTGTCCTGTTCTCTACTGTAATGGGATCCAATTTGGTTGCACGTCAGTGTCAGGGACTGCAACTGCCAAAGAGACTGACAAATTGTCCTTGTATATTCTTTTATGGGTTCTTATGAATAAAAAAATCCCTTGTGCGTTCAGCATCGTGATTTGCATTTGCGCTTACAGCCCTACGAGTGAGCCAAGCAGTCTCCGTGGCGTTTACATGACCGTATTTCATACAGCTTTTAGCCTTCTGCATGTTTACTGTCTATTCTGTGCGGATGAACCTGTTGTAATGTGTATGTGCATCTCGTTGAACAGGCTTGTTCATGAGTTAGTGCTTCTGGCTCCACAGCACCTCCAGGGAGAACAGTTTTCTCTCAGAATCTTATCCAAGAATGACTAAGAATTATTATATTTTTAATTTTTTTGTTTTTTTTTACTCCCTGTCCGTATGTTATTGTTTACATTAGCGCCGTTAGGCCGATGGTCACGTTCTCC
This sequence comes from Anguilla anguilla, assembly GCF_013347855.1. Classification (NCBI taxonomy): domain Eukaryota; kingdom Metazoa; phylum Chordata; class Actinopteri; order Anguilliformes; family Anguillidae; genus Anguilla; species Anguilla anguilla. The sequence goes on from NC_049203.1 coordinate 1,729,254, forward strand.
AGGAGGACTTTGTCGAAGTCCAATAGCAGCAGCCGATTGGCTGGGGGCCAGAGCTGAGGGAAGGGGGGGGGGGGGGAGGACGAGGCAGAATGACGCCTGGAACTGGATCATATGCCTGGACTCCAGGGAAAGAGGAACAGCAAGTCATACGCAAACCGTCTCTCTTAAGCCACAATCACAGTCACCAGGAAGAGCATCTCCTTCGTCTGAGCTTCTTTGTGTGTGTGTGTGTGTGTGTGTGTGTGACTGGATTTGTGCGTGCGTGTGTGTGTGACTGCATTTGTGTGTGTGTGTGTGTGATTGTATTTGTGTGTCTGTGTTTCTGTGTGTGTCTGTGTGACTGCATTTGTGTGTGTGTGTGTGTGTGTGTGTGTGACTGTGCTTGTGTGTGTGTGTGTGTGACTGTGATTTGTGTGTCTGTGTGTGTGTGTATGGAGGGGGGGGTGTGAATTGAATATATCTGAGGGAGCGCCCCCCACAGGACAGGGCGAACAACACGCCGTGAATAAAAAGAATGAAATGAGGAGTTGCCATGGTAACTTCTCATCTCGCCAGGATCATTTATGTCCCAGAAAAAAACAGCACAGACAGCAAGTTCGTATCGATCACCATCTCGCTCTTATTATCCGATATTACGGAAAATTTCAGGCCACACGATAAAAGAACTGGTGGGCAAAAGGCTCGTTTTATTCAGAAATTTCTTGCAAAAACACTGAGAAAGAGCCTTATGGTCCAAGATATACATCATTTCAAGTTAAATTTAGTTTTGTTCCCAAATATCAACAAAATCGGTTTTTGCACTGTCCTCACTTTCGTAAAATATTGTTCAATTAAAAAATAAATAAAACAGCAGTCCGAAAACGCACAATGAAACAAACCCAAATTAAATAAAACAACTGGAAAACAGCTATTTACTCGGTGAAAGGGACAGAGAATCTGCAATTTACCCTAAATTTAACAACCGCAATAAAAGACAATGCGGTAGGGGGTGAAGTTGGGGTGTAGGTGGAGGTGTGAAATGGGTGGAGGTGTGAAATGGAGGTGGGGGTGGCACAGGGAGGTGTCCCACGCCACACACACAGCGTGCAGCGGCAGCAGTTTGGCGGAACCTGCACAGGAACACTGCTCATGTTCCACAAGTTTTTTTTTCAGCTGTTTTTTTTTTGAGCTGAAGTTGCTCCTGTCCCTGCCGCTCATGAATAAATGATTCAGCACCAGGATGAATAATTGAAGGATTCTGAGGGAGGAGAAGAGAAGAGAGAGAGAGCCTTCCGTTCTCAGGTTAGCGCTCCATCCAAGCACCTCCCAGGGAGGGAGGGTTTCAGTCAGCCGGGACTACAGGCGCTCACCCTGCACCAGCGACCCCTGCTGGTCGACCGGACACCTGCAAGTCTGTGTGTTGAGCTGCACACATTGAGGCAGGGGTCCCCAGTCTTATCCAAAAAGGGGCCAGTGCGGGTGCAGGTTGTAAGTAAAATCAGGTGTGTCAGTGCTGGGCTACTACAAAAACCTGCACCCATCCCGGCCGTTTTGGATAAGACTGAGGACCCCTGCATCAAGGGTCTGATTTACTAAGACCTTTAGCATGTGCAAAACTATTTTTCACATGTAAAAACAAAAACATGCCCACTGATTGGTCATGGTATTTGTCTTGTACCAATCATTGGTTGTGTTGTTAGTTTTGCATGCGCTGAAAGGTTTTGCACGTGCTAAAGCTCTTCAGGCCCTAAGTGTGTTCCTCCACCTCATGTCTGTGTGAGTTAGACTTGTGGATTGTGGTTGTGGACATGATTCTGGGGAGAGCACATGCTCGCCTGCGCATGACTGAATTAAGAGGGGAAGCTGTGGCAATAAGCATCAAAATAAAACTGCATTTCCAAACTCTGGAGAAGGAGAGAAGCATAAAAACCAGGTTTTGGGGTGATTACCAGACTGTTGTAAGATGGAGACAGTGGCTCTGCCAGATTAGGCACAGACCCCTCCTTCCCTGGTGAGCCAGCAACAGGGTTGCCAGATTTGGCCAGCCCAGCTAAATCAGCGAAACTGCCAATGCCGTTCACATTTACTGTGAGATTAAAGAACCAGCTGGAATCTTTGCCTCTTTTTTTGGATTTTTTCCTGACAAGATTTTAGCAAATTAATTAAAAACACACATTTTGAGTTTAAATAACAACAGGGGCTTGCTTGTTCCTGGGGGGAACTAATCCCATTTGTGTATTCCTTGGTGAATCTTTTCTTTTTTTTTTCCAATTAGAAATTGGCGTGGTTGAGTGAGAATTTATTTTGGCTGTCTAACCACGACATCACAGTCTGCTAAATGTGCTGCCCTTCACTTCAGAGGATATGAGGCAGTGCCAACAGAAAACTAAAACACTGGGGGGGTGGGGGGGGGAGGTAGAGCAAGTAGGAGGTGGAAATTACTTGATTTGAGACCACAGACGGTGTACAGCAGACAGAGATGGAAAATCGGCCGGCTGAGTTGCCGGGTGGAAGAAACACAGGGCGATACTTTTGCTTTCAGATCCCTGGACTTTCCACCTCCGATAACCAACACTCTCTTCCTCATCTGCACTGAGGCTACCACAGGTCAGAAAGCTAGAAAAAACGCAATCAGCAAAGTGTACATTTATGATATATAATCACTCACGAGTATATCACGCTCCACAACTGTCCATTTCTCTGGATAAGAAGAATATCTGCCACATAGACTATAATGTAGGCCAGGGATACTCTAATCTGACATTAATGTGGCGTTAGGGTGTGGTTATGGTGGGGGTGGGGGGGGCGTAGGTGGAGTCCACGTGGGATTAAGGTGATGATGAGGAAGTGTGGTGTTTTGGGGACAGTATAGGTTAAGCTCCTCAGAGCTCCTGTGATTGGGGTAGGGGGCGGGGGGGATGTTGTGGGGGGGGGGGGGGGGTTGGGGGACCCGTCTCTGTCACTCTCTCTAATCAGCTCCTGCGGACGTAATCTGCAGCCTCTCAGTGCTATACATAGCCCACACGCGCGCCCCGACCGACCAACCAGCCGACAGCACTGCAACCGCCCGTCAACCTCTCGCTTCCTGTCCTCTGTGAGGGAGGCACGCACTCACAGACATCCTTCACTCACACCTGTGGCTTCACAGTCATCATCAACACATTTTTTTTGGCATTCATTAATACAAAAGGTTCATAATTATTTTTATTTTTTTTCCCCATTCTTAAAAAAAAAACCTTGCACGGATTTGACCCTGCATGGAGGCTTCACTGGCTGATCTTGCAGGGGGAGGTGCTACAGAGACGTGAGTAACCAATGGGCTTGCAGCATTGTGTGCATCCACGCATTGACTGTGATAAGCGCGTGCCAAAGATTATTACACCAAATAACACCTTTAAACCCCAAAATCCAAATTACAAGGAGGAAGACGAGTGACACACATGCTGAATACATGCTGGGCATTTTGATTAAAAAAATATGAGTATGATAAAATATAGGAATCAGAGAAATTACCAAATATTATGAGCAAGCAACAGACACTCTCTATCCCTCTCTACATTTAAACCTAATTATTCATTATTAATGAGTTTCAGATGGACACAATTAGCTCTGCCAGTCAAAACACAATCTCAATTTACTAATTAACAGACCTGTGAAACCATAATCCCGTAATATTTATAAATCACTCCAAACATAAATTAGAAAATGTTCATAAATACATATTTACGTGTATTAATAAAGGCCATTTAAGCACCAGAGAGCTGTAGTGAGAAGGTATGCTCCTACCTGCAGGAGCTGTATGTCTTGCGTACTCCAAATACAGGATCTTCACCCTGTGGAAGGAAGAGGGGAATCAGTCAAATAGCTCATACGTGTAGGTTTGGGGGAGTCAGGGTTGTAGGATCAATTCCCAGGTGGGGAACCGCTGTTGTGTCATTTTAAAAGGTGTACAACCTGACTAGCTTCAGTGAGTTAAAAGGGGGTTTCGTGTAAAGGACTGTAAGCAGTGTAACTCACTCTGAGTAAGAACTTCAGGTGGGATGTCCTCAGTTGCCACACAGAAGGACAGTGACATCACAGTGTTGATTCTCAGTGTTCTCTGGCAGTGCTAGTGCGTACTGTGTCGATTCTCAATGCCATCACAGTGTTGGCTCAGAGTTGACTTTGTGTTGATTCTCCAAGCTCACACAGTGTTGATTCACAGTGTTAACTCTCAGTGTGAATTCCCAGTGTTAACTCTCAGTGTTAATTCCTAGTGTTAATTCCCAGTGTTGATTCTAACACTGGAAAGCAGAGTCTCCATTCGCTGTGTGTCTCTCTCTCTCTGTCTCTCACTCACACAAAGAGCCCTGATGCACTCGCGTTCTTCAGCGGACCCGCTGTCCCTGCCGTTGCCATGGAGAGGGAGAACAGAGCCGGCAGTGACCGTTTGCGTTTGGGAATAGCACGCGGTCCGCGTCGCGCCGCCTCGGGGGGGTTGGGGGGGGGATGGCGATCAGCGGGCAGCGGGCGTGCATGCGCTGCATATAAATGCGGATTCCTCCCCCCGCAGTGCTGCAGCGAGCTGCAGGCGCAGTACCTGCCGCTCACCGCACACACCATCATCAGAGCAAGGCCGCCGCATCTCCAGTGCGGTTGTCATGGTGATCGCCACTTCCTCTTCCAGCGGGAGGTGAGGGTGGTGATGTGGCGTCCGTGCGCGGTGCCGCTGAGGACGCTGGGATGGGGTGATGGGTAGCGCCAGGCTGAGGGGGGGTGAGGGGGTTGGGGTCCATCTGGAGACGACACCCCCCCCGACCCATACGCAAGCCTCTGCCTGCTAAAGCTTCCCCACCGTGTGACCCCGCGCTGGAGCCTTGTGATGCAATCACACACACAGCCGCACTCCCACAGCGTCCCAACAGGGTAACTGTGTAACGGCCAGAAAACTGGACCCATAACGCAAAGGTTATAAGTTTAAGTCCCAGATGAGTTAGTGCCATTGTTCCCTTGAGCTAGGTACAGCAGGCTACTTAACCTGAATTGCTTCAAATAATCTGTTGCGTGAATGGGTTGAAATCTGTGCAGACTGCTCCGATGAGTGTTGTTCGCTGAATGCAGAAAGCATTCGTTTCACCGTCGACCCTGTGTGACCCTCGCTGCAGTGCATTGTGGGGGCATGCACTTCTGCTTTAGTGCAGAGAAAGCACCTGCGTCAGCACTGCAGGGCTGGCTCTGGCTCTGCACCAGAGAGCTGATGGAAAACACAACCCTGAGCCCATTAAATAGATTACACCGCTCATCTCTCTCTGGGGGGGGTGGGCATATATTTCACAGACTCCCCCCCCAAACCCCACCCCCTCCCCCTCCCCCTCCCCCTTTTACCACTCAGGCATCTGGGACCAAGGTGTGTGTACAAGCTGTTTGTAGGGTGACCGACAAAAAAGAGAGACTGTGCAGGATTTCACAGAGACAGACAGACCCTGTGAAACAGAGGGGGAGGGGGAGTGGAAGGGGGGGTCATCATTAGAAAGGATATCAGGTCTTCTGTACGGCGACTGGGGGCAAAATGAGTCAGCAGAAAACAGAAACTCTAAGGCCAGCTAAGGGCGTGTCGGGTGGGGGGGGGGGGGTGGAAGGAGACCTCGGGGGCAGGGTGCTACAGGGACTGAGGAACATTCAGGGGTCAGATCCGCACACAGCCTGGGGGGTGGGGGGTGTGTGGGGGGGGGGGGTTGGGGGGGTTGGGTGTCGCACTCACAGCAGGACTTCGGTGAAGGGACCCGACAGGAACACAAAATGTCGCCGTGACCGCTGAAGCTCAGCCGCACAGGGACAGCCGCAAAAACACAAAAACCAGCTGACTTTTAACTCTGACCAAGCCACAGAGATTTTACTGAGCTCCATAACCTTCCCACAATGCTCAGCAGTGACAGAGGAGACTAGCATCCTGTGATCAGTACCAATAGCAGCACAGAGCTTTTAGCCAGAGGCGTCCGATCTTATCCGAAAAGGGCCGGTGTGGGTGCAGGTTTTTTAAAATTATTTTAGCCCACCATTAAGACACCTGATTCTACCTATCAAGGTCTTCATTGAAGACCATAATTAGTTAAATAGTTAAATCAGGAGTTGTAGTGCAGGGCCAAAACAAAAACCTGCACCGGATCTTTTTCCAGATAGGGTCCGCCCTGCTTTACGCGACCATGTTCAATGAAAAAGAGAACTCCACCCATGGCACTGCATGAGGTAACTCACCCCCCCTTCACACCACTTCCTGGTTCCCCTCCCCCCTCCCCCAACACTCCTCCCCTCCCCTCCCCCAGTTCAGGTAATGGCATTTTTATGCCTGCAGGTTAATTACCCCTCTGGGCGGGCTTGTTTGGGATGTAATCTGCACGTGTTCAGGATTTGCATTTTCGGGTTCACGTTTCGCATAGTTAATCTGCTCGAGCACTTCAGCGATGTTCCACGCGCACTGGTCCCCCTGCTTCAGGCAGCGCTGTTACCCAGGTCCCCCTGCTTCTGTTACCCAGGTCCCCCTGCTTCAGGCAGCGCTGTTACCCAGGTCCCCCTGCTTCTGTTACCCAGGTCCCCCTGTGCCAGGCAGCGCTGTTACCCAGGTCCCCCTGCTTCAGGCAGCGCTGTTACCCAGGTCCCCCTGCTTCAGGCAGCGCTGTTACCCAGGTCCCCCTGTGCCAGGCAGCGCTGTTACCCAGGTCCCCCTGCTTCTGTTACCCAGGTCCCCCTGCTTCTGTTACCCAGGTCCCCCTGCTTCGGGTAGCGCTGTTACCCAGGTCCCCCTGCTTCTGTTACCCAGGTCCCCCTGTGCCAGGCAGCGCTGTTACCCAGGTCCCCCTGCTTCGGGTAGCGCTGTTACCCAGGTCCCCCTGCTTCGGGCAGCGCTGTTACCCAGGTCCCCCTGTGCCAGGCAGCGCTGTTACCCAGGTCCCCCTGCTTCGGGCAGCGCTGCTACCCAGGTCCCCCTGTGCCAGGCAGCGCTGTTACCCAGGTCCCCCTGCTTCGGGGAGCGCTGCTACCCAGGTCCCCCTGCTTCGGGCGCTATTACTCATTAATAAGACGACCGCGCTAATGTTCTCCTGCGCTGGATTACGGATCTGCAGAGAGTATCTGCTAAATAAATTAAAGCAAAGCGCTCTGTGAGACGGAAAGCGCTGCCCAGAGATTTGTAGGCAAGGCGGTGTTCTGTAACACAGAGCCATGCGTGCAAGAAGCTGGCCAGTGCTGTCATTTCATTGCACACATTCTCCAGACCTGCATGCTAAAAAAAATTGTATTTTTCTTTAAATGAAGCCATGTTGGTTTAATGCACGAGAGGCTGAGTCACTTGTGCAAACAGGGCATTATTTAGAAGCATTACGGAGCTCTCCGCCTGTGCGTGCTCAACTGGGACTTCCTGAATTGATCAAGGCTGAGACAAAAACCACCAGACACAGCGGTCCCCCAGAATAGAGTTCAAAAACCGCTGCTCTAACACCGACTGCAGATCGAGCGATATCTCTCCAGCAGAAACAAACCACGAGAAAAGCACGATTCAGAAGAATAAGGTGCAGTGCAATGCACGTAACAGCAATGCTGGACCGGATACTGGATTTTGAGCAAAAAATTTTTTCCATTTGGTACATCCAACTCCCACTCTAATCTGGAATGTCCAAGCATCTGCGACCGCAGACGCATTCAATGCGCAAACTCCACTGCGGATTCAGAGCAGTGCAGGCATGCGTGGTCCTTCTCCAAGGCAGACGGTTTGACCAGCCGCTGCTTTTCAGAAGCGCAGGCTAAAGCAGAGTTTGCACAGGGCGGAGTCAGAGGAGGACCTTTCACACGTGGAGTCCACGAGCGCCCGATCCGGTCGCGAGATAGCGACGGAATGTGGACCGCTAACCGACTGAACCCCCCCCATACTCTGGGTGGCGCAATCGCCAATCGCGCGTCACCCTATGGAGCTACCGGCCACAGTCAGCACTGCCACGGCTTGGGTTCGGCCCGAGACCCTGGGGCTCGTCCCTGCACCACGGATTCTGAGTAAATCTCTATAAGAGGGTTCCTGCAGTACTTCTGCAATGGAACTCCTGTCTATGACAGGTGGCCGGTCTCCGAGGACCCCACTCTGCTACAAAGCCGTCTATCACAGTGCCTGAAAGCCTGCTTTACTTCTTACATCAGGCTCATTGGCTGTTGCCTGTTCAAAGACCCAGCCCCCGACTCTGAATTAATTACCTTCAGGCAGGAGTTTTATTACGATGCGTTCGCACCACACGTGCTGAACGCAACCTGATCTGCATGAGGCTGGGGCACTTCGACCGCGGAACGGCAGCTTTTATCGAACGCACGTCGACAAAAAAGAGGACTTCAGCACAGTCCTCGATTTCCGATCACATCCCTACATCCCCGCAACCCCCCCCCCCCCCACCCAAAACCACATGGGTATGAACCCCCCTAAACCTCACAAGCTATTCTCGTTTACAGTGCAGATTTTAGGCCAATAGAGGATGACTCCGGTAGAGGCTAATCTCTGCTCTGGCGCTAGGCTAACATTCAGAGCTACTGACGAAACAGAACAGGAAGGAGATGCCTCTTCACTGACCACTGAAAGGAAGGAATCCTACAAACATGAGATCCATTACGACAACAACCTAAATCTAAGGAATGCGTTCATGTGAAGTGTGTCTGAAATATTGTATGTGACGTTACCCTGCGCATGAATATACATTATCACACATGCTAAATTTACATGCCACAGTAGATATTTATACCAGAGCTGTCAATTCATTAAAAATTATCCTAATTACACGGTTCCCTATGGTAACTCACAAGGTAATTGTAATTATCATATTTTCTCAATTAACGCTCAGTTTCCCATTAAAAAAAACATTAAGTAGAACTTTAAAGGTAAAGAATACAGAAACAAGTATAATCGAAATTAAATTACATTGCTTAATAGCACCTCAGCTAATACCAAGAACAACCGCAAACACAGAGTGCAGCTGACACATACCTATACTTATAATTTTGCGATGCTAATGAAATATCAGCCTTGTAAACAAAATGTACAAGTTTCAACTTTCTGTTCTTAGGTCCATGCTGATGGCCTGTGTCCAGTGCATGGAGTTAGCTAGCCGTACAAAACTACTCAGGAAACAATAGGAGAGACTGAATTGCATAAAATGACCTTTTTAAATTAACATAATAATTTTGAAATGCCCTGGTTTATACACATGAGTAATGAGTGGATATTTCAAAGCAAGATAAGCAGATATTCAGACATATGTGAAGAAATCCTTTTTGAAATTTTTTTTTTCTCATTTGTGGAGAAGTGAGGTGGATTCAGGTCTCCGTGGGGGAGTCACAGGCCCCCCCGTCCCAGGTCTCTATCTGTGTTCTCGCGGATCGTCACAGGCCCCCCCGTCCCAGGTCTCTATCTGTGTTCTCGCGGATCGTCACAGGCCCCCCCGTCCCAGGTCTCTATCTGCGTTCTCGCGGATCGCTCCCAGATTGCTCCCCGATTGGTCCCCGGGGGCCCGAGCTGTCAGCTGGGGCCTCCGAGCGGAAGCCTCTGATTGGACGAAGCACAGCGATGTCATTACCGCGGCCTCCTGTTCCGCCACCGGTGCGGCGATTAACATACGGCTCGCGGCCGTCCAATCACCATGAGAGCAGGGAAAGGATGGAATAAACCGCAGCTCACTGATTCTGTGTGTGTGTGTGTGTGTGTGTGTGTGTGTGTCTGTGTGTGTGTGCGTGTGTGTGCGTGTGAGTGCGTGTGTGTGTGTATGTGTGCGTGCGTGTGTGTGTGTGTGTGCGTGCGTGTGTGTGCGTGTGCGCGTGTGTGTGCGTGTGCATGTGAGTGTGTGTGTGTGTGTGCGTGCGTGTGTGTGTGTGTGTGCGTGCGTGTGTGTGTGTGTGTTTGTACACAACAGTAACCTACAAAGAACAGCTGGTGGAGATGGGCTCCACTTGGGATTAGCACTGGATGGAACACATTGTACTGGGCATGCTCAGTTCCACCCCCCCCAAGCTCATTGGCTGCACTGTGCAAACCACTTCCTGTGACCTCCCATCACTCAGTGTCCAAGTGGATTGACTGGGGCACACAGGGCAGTAGCTGGGGCAGATGGAGAAGCACTGGGGTACACTGGGGCAGTTGTGGTGTCCTGAGAGAGAGAGAGAGAGAGAGAGAGAGAGAGAGAGAGGTGACACGTAAATGTCTGATGGGGGTGCAGACCGACACGCCTCACCATCTGTTCTCTAACGGGACCGGTGAGATTAAAGGGGGGGACGGAGACGGGCTGTCTGAAGCAATGCTGTCGCAATCTCCCAAAATATTCCTACAGCAAGGAAATGAGTTCACCAAAAGGTTGCATTAAGGAAGGGGGCTTTGCGGCAGGATTCAGGCTCTCCGTGTCTGCTGAATGCCTGTAAGGTACTGTAACGTACTGTAATATAATTTAATGTCATTTAATGGTCTGACATAGAAACCCTCCCCTCCCACAGGGCTGATCACAGCAAACCTGTCTGTTCAGCCTCCATTTAGTGACTCGCTCACCTCTAACGAATGTGCGTTTAATAAAACGATCACCTCCAATGAGCGCGTATCCATTGTTCCGCTAGCAAATTCACACTTAACTGTCAGAAATTCAGTGGGAAAAAAGGCCGGACAGGGAGTGTGGACAGACTCGATGACACAGAGACATCGTCAGCAGATTACAGATCAATCATCGGTTCGTCCATCAATCTGCCGCAAGCCCAGACCTCTGGACTCTGAGGTCATCGGCAGTAATGGCTCATCAGGGGGCTGGTGGGAAAAATCAATCGCTTCTGCAAAGCCTGGATCTGTGATCATAACACTGCAAACAGGCCTGGGTCTGTGATCATAACACAGGGCAAACAGGCCTGGATCTGTGATCATAACACAGGGCAAACAGGCCTGGATCTGTGATCATAACACAGGGCAAACAGGCCTGGATCTGTGATCTGTGATCATAACACAGAGCAAACAGGCCTGGATCTGTGATCATAACACAGAGCAAACAGGCCTGGATCTGTGATCTGTAATCATAACACAGAGCAAACAAGCCTGGATCTGTGATCATAACACAGGGCAAACAGGCCTGGATCTGTGATCATAACACACTGCAAACAGGCCTGGATCTGTGATCATAACACACTGCAAACAGGCCTGGATCTGTGATCATAACACTGCAAACAGGCCTGGATCTGTGATCATAACACAGGGCAAACAGGCCTGGATCTGTGATCTGTGATCATAACACAGAGCAAACAGGCCTGGATCTGTGATCATAACACAGAGCAAACAGGCCTGGATCTGTGATCTGTAATCATAACACAGAGCAAACAAGCCTGGATCTGTGATCATAACACAGGGCAAACAGGCCTGGATCTGTGATCATAACACACTGCAAACAGGCCTGGATCTGTGATCATAACACACTGCAAACAGGCCTGGATCTGTGATCATAACACTGCAAACAGGCCTGGATCTGTGATCATAACACAGAGCAAACAGGCCTGGATCTGTGATCATAACACAGGGCAAACAGGCCTGGATCTGTGATCATAACACAGGGAAAACAGGCCTGGATCTGTGATCATAACACAGGGCAAACAGGCCTGGATCTGTGATCATAACACTGCAAACAGGCCTGGATCTGTGATCATAACACAGAGCAAACAGGCCTGGATCTGTGATCATAACACAGGGCAAACAGGCCTGGATCTGTGATCATAACACAGGGCAAACAGGCCTGGATCTGTGATCATAACACTGCAAACAGGCCTGGATCTGTGATCATAACACAGAGCAAACAGGCCTGGATCTGTGATCATAACACAGAGCCTGCTACAAACAGCTCACTGGCAATATGCATGTAACCTCACGCACACCAGGAGTCTTGGGCCTTGGGACCATGCCCTCACCCCCTGCTGATGTCCAATTCAGATTCTGCAGGTCAAGTGGACGGAAGGAAAACCCCCCCAGGAATGACAAAAAAGGGGGGGAGACAATATATACAATATTCATTCTGCTGATACAACCTCTGCTTATAAAACTATCCTAAAAACCCCTTTTTTAAAACCGGTCCTGAAAGTTCATAGCTGTGGCCCTGTAAAGAGCATTAGCAGGTCAATGTCAAAATATTTAATATGTCCAACCAAACTCTTTCCCTGGGTTCCAGGTTCCCTGTACAGCAGGCCTGAGCTGCTCCTTAGCAAACAGAACAGAAGCGGTCGGTGTGTGTGGAGGAGCAGTCGCGGGTTTAGTGGACGACAAGGCCATGCTGGTAACTCCATCTTCCCGACCAGGGAAAGCTGAACCCGGAGGAAGCCTCTTGTGAAAAGGCCCTAAATTATTGATGAAGGCACTCTGGGCTGTGCTGGGACAGAAACCGGCTCTGTCAGCCTCTTTCTCTCCACACATCTCTGCCCCCCCCCCCCCAAAACCCCCCTCCCCACTTTTGGGCCATGCCAGCTCTGTGAGGGAGGGGGGTCTCGACTGTGACATCACCATCAGGGAATGGGGCTCCAGTTCTGCCTCTACTGCACCATGGGAGCCATTGTGCTAAAGACTGACCTCAGATCTGTTATTACTGCAGTACTGAAGGGTGCCACTTGGCTAAAGACTGATCTCAGATCTGTTATTACTGCAGTACTGAAGGGTGCCATTTGGCTAAAGACTGATCTCAGATCTGTTATTACTGCACTACTGACGGGTGCCATTTGGCTAAAGACTGATCTCAGATCTGTTATTACTGCAGTACTGAAGGGTGCCATTTGGCTAAAGACTGATCGCAGGTCAGTCTGTACAGCACACAGCACTCTCCCCAGGTGAGGAGGGACGTGGCAGAGATGAGACGGGCCTTCGTTTGGGATCGGCCATTTCAAACGGAGCAGTAAAGAGAAAAGGGGGTTTTAAAATCGGAGGGCCCATATGGAGCACAGGCAGACCCAGCTGCTGCTGGTGCGCTTCCTTCCCCTGCACTCTGAGGAGTAATGAAATCACTAACACCCCCCCCCCCCCCTTCATACACACACACACACAGCACTCCACACACACACTCATACACCCCCCCCCCCACATCCCCCCACACACCACCCTCTCCACAGACACACCCCCCCCCCCCCCCACACACACACACACAACCCGGCACACACACACACACACACATACACGCCTCACCACCACCACACACACACACGTGACCCACCCCACACACCCCCCCACCCTCAGCACAACGGGACAGGCCTCTGCTAGGCACACACACACATATGCAAATACATACGTGTGCAAACACACACATGCACACACATGCACATACATGCACACACATACATGCACATACATAAAGTACACACACTATATGCACACACATAATGAATACACACAGTGTACATACATGCGATACACACACATCCACACACTGTATATACACATGTACAGACATACTGTAATACTGTACAGACACACTGTACACACACGGTTTGTAGAAACAGACGTATGCAGAGCAGTGTTTGTGCTGCGGGGGGCAGAGAGCCAGCGCAGAGCCCCCGCTGGAGAGGTGCAGGTGAGGGGCCATTACGAGCTCGGGCAGGCTCGCCCTAAACCCACAGCTCACGGGCACACCCAGCGCCATTTCAGACGTGTTCGGATCGACGTTCGGGTTCGAGCTGCTCTTGCAGGGACAGGCGAGCAGGAGAGGGGCGCTCTGTGGATGAAGGAGGCGCACTGTGTGTGCTAAATAAATATCCTGTACACCGCAGGACAGGAACGTGGCCACTCACACCTGTACTCAGGTAAACACTGCACACCTGTACTCAGGTAAACACTCACACCTGTACTCAGGTAAACACTGACACTCCCAGCATGAGGACGAACACGGCAGAGTACGCCTTTACTTGTCTAGTCATACGTACATGTGTGTGTCCTGTCTTTTCAAGATGCTACTGCACTAAATAATCTCTCCTTTACTGCAGGTACGTCCTCCTCCAGGAGGAACCGCAGTGTACTTACGGCCTGGGAAACAGCACTGCTCTCCTCAGTGTTTTCAGTGTGATGTTCATGCGCTCGCCCACACGTTATTGAGCAGGGGTTTGAGAAAACCGGGCTGCATGTGCAACGCTCTCCACACTCCTGAGGAGCACCTGTCCTGGCAGGACGCGGCACAGGTAATACGTCCATAATCCTGCCCAACTCTCACAAATACACACATATACCTGCCCAACTCGCACAAATACACACATACACCTGCCCATCTCTCACAAACACACACATACACCAAATACACACATACACCTGCCCAACTCTCACAAATACACACATACACCTGCCCAACTCTCACAAATACACACATATACCTGCCCAACTCTCACAAATACACACATATACCTGCCCAGCTCTCACAAATACACACATACACCTGCCCAACTCTCACAAATACACACATATACCTGCCCAACTCTCACAAACACACACATACACCTGCCCAACTCTCACAAATACACACATATACCTGCCCATCTCTCACAAACACACACATACACCAAATACACACATACACCTGCCCAACTCTCACAAATACACACATATACCTGCCCAGCTCTCACAAATACACACATATACCTGCCCAACTCTCACAAACACACACATACACCTGCCCAACTCTCACAAATACACACATATACCTGCCCATCTCTCACAAACACACACATACACCAAATACACACATATACCTGCCCAACTCTCACAAATACACACATATACCTGCCCATCTCTCACAAACACACACATACACCAAATACACACATACACCTGCCCAACTCTCACAAATACACACATATACCTGCCCAGCTCTCACAAATACACACATATACCTGCCCAACTCTCACAAATACACACATATACCTGCCCAGCTCTCACAAATACACACATATACCTGCCCAACTCTCACAAATACACACATACACCTGCCCAACTCTCACAAATACACACATATACCTGCCCAACTCTCACAAATACACACATACACCTGCCCAGCTCTCACAAATACACACATACACCTGCCCAACTCTCACGAATATGGACCTCACGTGCGCTCTCTCTGTGTTTCAGTATTTCAGGCTCGTTTGTCTGCAGATGTAAATGAGGAGGGGGGTTTGGGGGGGGGGGGGGGGGGCGGGGTAACCGAAACCTCGTCACACAAGTTATTCTCCTCCAGTCCGTTTATACACGCTCACGCTCCCCTCCACTCGGCCTGGCAGTGGAAACATGTAGCAGCCCAGTCCCGCCACTGTCAGCGTAAATGATTAAACAGGCCCAGGGTCCCGCAGCCCAACTGGAGACAGAGCCACCAAACCAGGGATCAGAGCAAACCAGGGACCAGAGCAGACCAGGGACCAGAGCAAACCAGGGACCAGAGCAAACCAGGGACCAGAGCAAACCAGGGACCAGAGCAAACCAGGGACCAGAGCAAACCAGGGACCAGAGCAGACCAGGAATCAGAGCAAACCAGGGACCAGAGCAGACCAGGAATCAGAGCAAGCCAAAATTAAGAAATATGAGCGGGGCCTGATCTTCTCATCAGACCTGTGTGTGAGAAAGAGAGTGTGTATGAGTGTGTGTGTGTGTGTGTGTGCGTGACAGAGTGATTTGATATGACAATAGAAATACGACAAATGTGACAAATCTTAGGAAGTTTTAAATATGCCAAGTAATTTTTTCTTAGTTTATGTTACTTTGTGGATTTAAAGAAATGAATGATGTGCTCTGAATTGACATGAATTGAACCGAATCGATGGTTAGGTCCCGGGGTCCGGTATCGAATCCAGACCGTACCAGGGCCGCTCGTGGCTGGCAGCCCCACAGGATGGTGGGTAATTGGTGCCAGAGAGGGTTTCTGCCAGCCGAGATGCCAATCAATGTCTCACTGCACACCAGCGATAATTAACGCGGTAACAGAGACGCGGGTGACTTACACAACAGCAGCGGTTTCTGCGAGCGCAAATTTCACGAGCTGAGTGAAACAGGGCTGAAAGCTCCGGGCTTAACTGACAGGCCCAAATCCCAGCTTGGGGTTTTCTTACCTTGTGCAAGAAACATAAGCTGAGTTGCTTCAGCACCCAGCTGACTAACTGAATAATATATATAACAACGTCCAAAACAAACAATGAACGCCGCACAGGCAGTTGTGTGTCTGTCTAGCAAACGATGTAAATGTAATAATGCTCACACGATAAAAGAAGCCTCTCATTTTTATTTACGATGACAAAAAACACACACACACACACACACACACACACACACACACACACCTCCACCCATCCCCTCCACATGTGCATGTGCATGTCCCTGCATAGCCTGGCTTTAAAAATGAACACTTCCCAGCCTGCTCGAGTTACTAAACTAAGATCCAGGAGAGGCGTTTTCAGACGGCCCCTAACGCAGTCACCTTAGCCACTGCGCCATCGTGCCCTGTGGGTATAAATAGCCACACACCGGCTGTCCCTCCCGCCAGCTGAGTCTGGCATCTCCACCTTTATTCCAGCTTTTTATCATTTAAAATCTTCCTCCATCTCATCTTTGATGTATGAAGAGTGGCGGTGGGGTGGGGTGGGGTAAGGGGGGGGTCAACAGCAACCAGGTGTGACCCCATCCCCGAACTCCAAGCTCCCGATATACTTTTTATGAATAAAACCTGTGGCATCTGTCGTATGAAAATGTATTCAACTGAAAAAAAATTTTGTTTTAAAAACAACATCTATATGGATATTGAACGCAGACACGGATACGCACAGCCAACCCCTCAGTCTTTAATCTTTTGCCGCCGTACACAGACTGCAGTCCTGGGTCTTACTGTTAGCGTGTCATATTTTATTTAATATCGACAACATGCAGCACGAGGGGAACTGCAGCGCTGGGCATATCGGCAGACTTATAAACGCTAACGACGGCAAAGGGCAAAAAGCTAACAGGGAAATTAATTTAAAATTCTTAATCAGCAACGGAGGAGATCATTAAGCAGTCGGGCTGAAAAGGGAAAGAGGTAGATGACTATCGAAAGAGATCTGAAGCTGCTGAGATACTGTAATTGTATCTGTGCTTGAACGGAGGGCATGGTCGTATAAAACATTTTAACGGATTAAAAAACTGTATATTTACTTTCTGGACATTAAACGAGGAAGGGTAAAAATGAGAGAAATGCTGCCTCTGACACTCATTATGCAGGTCATATCTGACACGGACAGTGGCTGTACGCGCTTTCTGGGAGAGCAATGCCTGCCTGGAGGCTCTTCGTTGGTGCTTTTCAGAAGACCCGTTGCCATAGTAAAAACTGTGATGTTTTCCATAATTTACCCAAGTTCTCTGCTCTGTCATTCAATTCTATTATTTTTCTAATTTGTTTTCAATTTTATAAGGTTTTACAAATGCCAATGTCAAAAAGGAGCAGTACAGAGATCCGAGGCTAAACTACCCCCCCCCCCCCCCCCCCCCCAGTACCGCACCCCCACCCCCTCCCCCTCCCACTAGAGCTGTCCCAGGCCGTTATCCAAAAGCATAGTGCAGTATGAGATAATGTTCTGTCTGCGCACCTTAATGCTATGCTGTCTAGACTCCTGAGTGAGCTCAAAGGTTATTGGTCAGCTGCTGGAGCAGACATTCTAAACAGCCCATATTGACAGCACATTGCGATTGGCTGGCTCTCCTCTGACCCCTCCCACGTGCTGTGTACAGAATACCAGCTTACACCATCAGGGCGACGTTATGGCAACCCCCAGTTTACAGTCAACAGACATTTTTTTTATTCCCGAATAGATCAGGCTGCTCAATGAACAGTCGAGTTCATGTAAAAACACGGGGCAAGTGCAATCATAGGATCTTGAGCAATAAAATGGGTTGGTGCAATATGTTTGAGAATGGGTTTACATGCAGTCATGGGCTTTGGGGGCAATAGAGGATTTGGGTCATGTAGTCCAGTTAAGTTTGTGTGTAATGGAATGTCTCTGTCTATAAATGAATGTAATGGAATTGTGTGGAACAGAGCTGCTTATGACAAAGAAGAATAATAATGTCTGATAAATCAGATCATGAAGCATTGGAGCATTGTATTGCAAGTCTGTAATGCAATCTCACCTACTCAGTGAAGGGACAATACATTAACCTACTCTCATCCCAGCCAATAAAATAATGAGATTTTGTTTTTGCGACTTGCATAACTGTCACAGCCTCAGAAATGTAAATGATCCCAATCCAGATGTAAATTTAGAGAAAGCCTAAGAACCGGTGATGACGGAGGTACTGCAAATGTAATCACGCCCTCGACAACACAGCTGTGTGTAGTCAAAGGGCCTGGGACCTGAGCTGGGGAAACAGATGGAATTCAACTCCAGTAAATAAAAAATAAATACATTACAATAATGAGTTGGAGCTGGGGTGTGGCTCCCACAGGACCCACAGGAAACAAATCTGCTTTTAAATGATGGACTTTAAAAATAACCCATGAACTCATTTAAATTGGCAGACTATAGCTATGGTATATATATACATACATATATATATATATATATATATATATATATATATATATATATATATAGCACACAACACTTCCTCAATGCACTCAGTGTGTGGTGTCATGGAAACAGTGAATTTTGGGATTTAAGTCTCAGAGAGGGTAGAGACTTTCTCAACAGCATTTTAACGGCGCTTGCGATCGGTTGGCGAAGGCTTCCTCAGTGTTGTCTACACCGTATCCGCCTGCCCGCGGAGGTACGGCGAACCGAACAGACATTCGAAAACCTGCACAGAGGCTCAGAAGTTGATATGATTTCGAAAGACTTTGAAAAGATCAAAGGTTACTGATTCTGAAAGCGAGACAACCAAAATGCTTCCAATTAGCAGAGCAATGCTGGCCTCAAAGGCAGAGAGGCGAGGTTTTCTCATTAAGGCCCAGAGAGTCACATGGTGCAGAGACACTTCTACTGAAATGTTGATTTTTGGTTAAATTAAATGCACAATTATAGTCTTTTATATTCAAATGTAGCTGGATATAAATTCACAAAAAAAGTGTGCAAATAGTCTAGAAAATAGAGAGAGGGGAAGCAGTGTGGTGAAATGGCCAAACAGGCATACTGTAACACCGTCATATGCCTGATTTTTCTAAAGTTAAAAAATGAAAGATCTTCAGAAATGTGTGGCACGAGGTTGTCAAAAACCACATAGAATGTGTGGTAGTTTCGGACTGAATATTCAGAATGTTTAGGAATTTAGTTTTAAACAAACACTGGAGTAAAATGGGACGGGATAATCCAGGCAAACGAATGCCTTGCTGTGCTGCACCCAAAGCACAAGCCACATGCCATCTGAAGAGCGAGTCCAGTAAAATGGCTTCCAAGGTTTTTAGCAACTGAACTAGCAGAGTTGCACAGCACCACAAGCTGTGAGCTTTAGTCAAATATTTTTTTAACACTCAAATGTGTTTAAAAAACAGAGCGCAGCCCTAAACCCCATCTACACCTCCATTGAGCACGGTGGCACGTACCTTCACAAGAAAGACTATAAAAAACGATTCATTATTTTTCTTAACTCCAATGATGTCTCCTGTTCAGAGCATCCGGGAAGAAGGCCCTTGCAGAGGAATATGCATTTGTAATAACCTGGCCTCGGTGAAAATAATCAAGCAGTGAAGCTCGATTACAGGCTGAAAATAGCAGCAGCTTACTTTAATGAGATTTCTGGCTGTGGCCACAGCTGTTCCGTGTAACACTCGCTCCCTGATCTCTGACCCATCAATTTGCGGCCCTCCTGGTAATGAGATTGATCCCTCTTCCCTAAAACGGGAGGTAAAGCAGGTGCAGACATCATTTACGAACCACCGCCCCCCTTACCAAACCCCCCCCCCCCGCCAGCCACCCCCCCAACCCACCAAAAAAACCCCAGAAGTGCCTTTCCTGCCGACACAGGCAGATACACACACATTTTATCGCCACACACACATTTTATAGCCCCCCCCCAACACACACATACACACACGCACATTATTTTTCAGCCACACACACACACACACACATAATTCTACAGTCACACACACACACACACACACACATAATTCTACAGTCACACACACACACACACACACACACATAAACATTTTACATCCATAAAGGGACCGGAAGAATTTAAGATAGTTGCTGGGGACATTTGCATCTCAAATTCTTTTACCGCGGTGGCCAGATAGGGCAGTGCCTCTGGCTGCATAGTAATGTGTTAAAGACACAGGCTCTTTTTGTTCCTATCTGCGGATTCATTTCACTCCGCCTTTCCTGCTCTCTGTTCACGATAAAAAGATTAGATCTGTTTCAGATGGCCTTAAATCACGCTTAAGATAATCACGATGTGTTTTGTGTCCCAGTGAAACCCTTATTCTGGTGATAACCCCACATGCACATGCACACACACCGCTTGTAGTGCTACGCCATAGTCAGAATATTTTATGCTTGGGGAAAGCTCTCTAAATTAATTATGTGGCCAATTATGTAACTTGGAAGTAAAACCAATGTGATTGAGACATTCAGGGGTATTCTGATACGAACAGGAAAGAACCTTGATATACATACAGCTTGTCTGTTTATGTTAAATTGTACCGTAACAGCCGCATCACATAAACGCACAGTTATAAATTTAAGCTTCACATTTTCCCCACGCAAGAGGATGAAGTCGATAACAGCTCCTATTTCTTGGAGGTTTCCTCCACAACACGATGGTGGACAGACAACTGCTGTCACGTAGGGGAAGATGTTCGCGCATCCCATAAATTTATCATGCGCCAAGGACCTTACGAGGCGGAGACACGAAGAGGAAGGGAGGCGTACAGCTGTACGCCAGCTGACCCCAAAGGGCGGAGCCACGTTTCTGATTCGGCAGTGAAGAGGAAAGTGGGTGCGCGTTACACGTAACACCCAAAGAAATGCCTAAATTCCAGATGGATTGAGTGGGCTGAACAAATCAAAAACTTGTGTGGGTGGGGTTATGAAAGTGGGCGGGGTAACAGCCGGAAGTGTCTCGCGACTGGTTTGGCTGTCATTTGCTGTAGCTTCGGTAGGTTCCGAGGAGAGAGGACAGTGGCGAGGAAACGCAGGAAGGGAAAAAATTTATAAATGCAGTAATAAGAAAATGCCAGCCACCATAAAACCATGAAACCGACCACGAAGCATATTTGATTTATATACGGTTGGCGTTATATTGAGAAAATCTAAGGGACTGGCTCTCCTTGATGTAAAATTTGTTAGCTAGCTAGCTCGCCGAATAGTTAGAAAAATAAGATAAGGCTGTGTCATTGAGCAATCAGGGCACGGACTAGACAGTAATACATCGAGCTAGCTGTCTGTGATTTCTATTTTCTGTAGTTTTACGGAATTTCAAGGATCCATCCAATCGCCGACCATTTAGCTTGCTAAGGGAGCTTAATTTGCTGTGGTCAGAACGGAGCGGATCTCATCGGAGACGTCGCTTTGGAGACAAGGGTACGAAAAGGTGAAAAGTGTTTATTTTTGACGACGCCAACGTCGACTTTTTAAGACCCTGACCGAAATGTGTAAACCATTTTCCCTACTGGTAACGTAGAAATATCCGAAAGAGTGGAAAATTTGGCCCAGATCCCGAGCGAACTGAAGACGTCATCAGAATTATCTTGTATTAAATGGTTGTTGCTTGTTCCTTTTAAAAGGAAGAAAATTCGGAGGTATCGGTATCATGTGATTCTCTCTCAGAAACACGGACATTGATCGAATTCATTGGATAGGTAGATTTGATCGGTCTACCTTTCCTGAGTTAGTGGCCGATTACATTTGCAAAGGCGTAGCTAATTATTGTTCGTTTTCTAGCTGACTTGCTGCATGACTGCAAACTAGATCGAAGAGAGCAAACGCTAGCTCACAGCTAGCTGCTAACGTTCACTGTATTCGTGTAATCGCTTACGTGTTTCCTTGGACACGTTTCGGGACTAAGATGAAGGCTTTTAAAAGTAATTATTGTTGGATATGCGTTGTTATTTAATTTATAATCACCAGCGAGTTGCCGGACAAAAGGAATATTTCATAATAATTACAGTAGCGAACTAGATCTGCAGTAGGTATTAAGCTAGCTAGTTGTCAGAGTCTAATTACATTTAATTTCGGCAGAACGCATCATTAAATAACTTCGAGTTTCTGTTATTTGTTTCTCTTTTCCAGGGAATTAAGACAACCGAGTAAAACACTGTCAGGGGAAAAATTACCGGAGCACCTAAATGGGGGATTACGGGTTTGGAGTCTTAGTGCAGAACAACACTGGTAACAAATCGGCTTTCCCTGTTAGAATTCACCCACATCTGCAGCCTCCGCACCACCAGAATGCGTCGGCCAGTTCCGCTGCTTTTATAAATAACACACCTGCTAACGGCAATAATGGTGGATCCGCGTGGCTGTTTCCTGCCGCAGCTGCTCACGGCAACATGCAAGACGAGATTCTGGGGTCGGAGAAACCGAAGGCCCAGCAACAGGAAATGCAAGAAGCGCAAGAAAAACAGCAGTCTCCGGCCCAGCAGGACGCGGGCATCATCTCCGAGCTGGAGAGCTCCAGATCCGAGGAAGGCAAGGGGGAGAACGGCTCGGTGGACAGCGGCAGCGGCAAGGAGAAGCTGCGGATGGAGTCGCCAGTGCTGACGGGGTTCGATTACCAGGAGCCCTCTGGCCTGGGCTCCGGTGTGCCGTCCAGCGCCGCCTCCTCTTCCTCGCTCACCGGCTTCAACAACTGGTCGCCCGGCGTGCCGCCCAACCCGTCCGCCATGATCAACGAGGACGTCAGCTTCTTCAACCCCGCCGCCTCCGCCAGCAACGGGCCCCTGCTGTTCCAGAACTTTCCGCACCACGTTAGCCCCGGGTTCGGCGGAAACTTCTCCCCCCAGATCGGGGCCCTGTCCCAGCACCACCCGCCGCACCCCCACTTCCAGCACCCCCACAGCCAGCACCAACAGCACCGGCGGTCCCCCGCCAGCCCCCACCCGCCCCCCTTCTCCCACAGGAACGCTGCTTTCGGGCAGGTGCCCCATTTGGCCAACAGCCTGAGCAAGGCCCCCTCGCCGTGGGGCAGCTACCAAAGCCCCTCCCCCACGCCCTCCTCCACCTCCTGGAGCCCCGGGGGCGGGTACGGCGGCTGGGGCGCGTCCCAGGGCCGCGAATACCGCCGCGGTCTCAACGGAGGGGTGACGCCGCTCAACTCCATCTCTCCGCTCAAGAAGTCGTTCCCCAACAGCCACGCGTCCTCGCAGAAGTACCCGCGCGCCGCTTTCAACCAGAAGTCCTGGATGGACGACAGCGTGAGCCGCAGCGAAAACATCTTCCCCTTTCAGGTGAGGCAGTCCCCGCCAGACTCTGCAACCCCCCCCCCCCCCCCCAAAACCCCCCAGAAACAGCCAAACGCTCTTAAACAAAAGGCATTATTGGGCCCCATAGCCTGTCGATATTGAATCTGGAACATTCCAGTGCTGACAGTGGTCTGCAACCCCTCGGGGGGGGGGGGGGGGGGGGCGTAATTGACTCTAGCTTCGCTCAGGTCTGATCATGCACCAGGACACTCCCCCCCCCAGCCCTGCTCCCTCCCGCTGCTCGATCAGGCGCTCTCAGTTCCCCTGTTGAGCTGCACATGAAGCGTCTTCCTCAGACTCATGTCTGTGTGAGCCCGACTCACTACTGTAACTGCAGTGTGAAAATGAACTGCAGTCATGCCACGGGCTAGGGAGCAGAGAACACGCTGGTCCGCTCTCTGATAGCAGGGGCTGTGATGACTGTTGCTGTGTAAGCATGATTGGATTTTCCAAATCAGGAGGAAAAGAGCAAAAAGCACTAAAAAAAAAAAATCTATATATAACAAACATGTGAAATGTTGGCCTACTCTGGATTTTTTCCCTGTTTTACTCAACCTTGCTGCTGCTGTGTCGTGCCTAATCTGATTATCACAAGGCTTTCTCGTGGCCTCGTTTGATAGATGCAGTACAGTAATAGATCAAAGCCGAGCGCTCTGACTGCCACGGGCAGGGTGAGTAATGTAGTGCCGCCATTCTGGCTGTGAACGATCTGCCATTCTGGCTGTGAACGCTCTGCCATTCTGGCTCTGATAGTTCTGCCATTCTGGCTCTGAAAGTTCTGCCATTTTGGCTCTGATAGGTCCGCCATTCTGGCTCTAAACGCTCTGCCATTCTGGGTCTGAAAGCTCTGCAGTTTTGACTCTGAAAGTTATGCCATTCTGGCTCTGAACGCTGTGCCTGGCTGATACTGGAACAGCAGGTACAAGTGAAACAATACCCGCAGCGGGGAATATTCTCCTGCGTTCCTCCTTCGCTTCGGGCCAAGCGATAAGGGCTCGTTCTGGTGGTCGTCAGCAGTTATCGCGAACGGATGCGACAGATGCTGTTTTACGCAGGCGTCCACTCTCTCTGTCTTTGCTCTTCAGATAATGTGGTATCTGTAATGGCTTGTAAAAGGCAGGATCGGGACAGATTCCCGTTTCCTTGGCTCCGCGATGCTCAGGCCGGACTCTCCCGTGTCCTCCGGCCAGGTCACCGGGGATAATCAGCCTGGTTTTATTGATCGGCGATCGACGAGGCAGCTGTGACGGATGGGAGATGCAGGGGCTGATGGGTAATGGTGCGCTGGTGGCAGTTGGGGTAGGGATTCCTGGCTCCAGGACGGTCTGCGTTTTGGGGGGCCCTGGTCCGGCTCTGGGGGCTCTGGGAGTTTTGGTGAGACCGTTTAATTTGGAGCCCCCATTTCTAAATTTCTCCGCCTTTCTGCTTCAAAACTGAGCTCGCAAATACGCCCCCAGTACAGGCTGCAGAGTCCCGTCCTGTGCCCTTTTCCCCGGGTTCTGCACCTCGCCCACAGGACCGCTGTCTGGCTGCCCCGCCCGCCCCGCCCCGCCCTGCCCCGCCCCGCCCCGCCCCGCCCTGTAGAGTCCCTGTGGTTTAACAGGCTGTCTGAGGAGAGCCCAGAATGAGAGACTCCTTTTCCCACGTGAGCATTTTTTGTTGTTGCAATCCGCACACGTTATGCAATGCTGGCGGATCATGTACAGACAGACCCAGACCTCAGTCTCTGCGCTTCTCCTGACTACGGGCCGGAGCTGCAGCCTGCGTTTAGCACCTCCTGCGTTTAGCACCTCCTGCGTTTAGCACCTCCTGCGTTTAGCACCTCCTGCGTTTAGGACCTCCTGCGTTTAGGACCTCCTGCGTTTAGCACCTCCTGCATTTAGCACCTCCTGCGTTTAGCACCTCCTGCATTTAGGACCTCCTGCGTTTAGGACCTCCTGCATTTAGCACCTCCTGCATTTAGCACCTCCTGCATTTAGGACCTCCTGCGTTTAGCACCTCCTGCATTTAGGACCTCCTGCGTTTAGCACCTCCTGCATTTAGGACCTCCTGCGTTTAGCACCTCCTGCATTTAGGACCTCCTGCGTTTACCACCTCCTGCATTTAGGACCTCCTGCGTGGGTGGGGGATGGGCAGGGTGGGTGGAGTATTCAGGTGAGGGGGTGAGGTATTTGGTGGGGGGGGGCAGGGTGGGTTGGGTATTCGGGTGAGGGGGTAGGGTATTTGGGATTTGGGTGGGGGGGCAGGGGCGCTTGTGGCCGCTGAGGGTTTACACGGACACCACAGTGCGGCTGAAGAGAGACAGGGAGTGAGCGTGCGGGAGAGAGTATTCCTGTCTGCAGGTCACCTAGCAACCCAGCGCCATGGCCCTCCTCGGTCCTACAGGTTAGACTGCCGCTGAGCTGCTATTGTCATCCAGAGACGCAGAGCTGGTTTCCACGGCAAACACTCCAGCGTTGCCTGGGAGCAGAGTCCTCTCACAGGGGTCAGAGAGACCTGGGCCAAGGTTATACACACACGCTCACACGCACACACACACACACACACACACACTCACATACAGTCTCTCTCTCACACACATACACCACATACACACTCTCACTCACATACTCGCATACACACACACACACGTGCACACACACACAGTGCTCCTAGGCTCAAAGTCCAGACATCCTCTTAGTCCTGAGTAAGCTGCTCTAAACAGCCCCCCCCCCCACACACACACACACACACACACACACACACACAGTTACGCTACGATAACATGCTGCAATGCAGGACATGCCACTGAAAGGTAGTAACCATAATCTGTGAAAGAAACCAATCATAATCTGTGAAAAAGAAACAGCTACAATCTGGGAAAGAGACCCAGCCATCATCTGTGAAGGAGTACCAGCCATAATCTGTGAGAGAACCGGCCACACTTTGTGAAAGAGGAACAGCGAAGCTTGTTTGAATCTCACCTCAGAGGAAGGAGCCAGAGTGAAAAGGAGTGGAGCGTGTGACTGAGGTGGAGACCTCATTATCACACGTCTGTCCTTTGCCTTGTTTAACTTGTTCCCTCAGTGTTTTTGTGCAGGAGCGGCTGCTCGCTGAGCTCTGTACCCACTGAGCCCTGTTTGGCTGGGAGGCACATCCAATGCAAACTGCAGTCACTCTAATTAATTTGCACTTGGCCATTTGCAGCTCACTCACGCAAGCCTTCCATATTCCGGAGACACGGCGTGTCCCTGTGAAAGGCCATTTTCAGCGCGGCGCCGTCTCTGTCCCGATGCGCGGACGCTCGTAAACACCTGCAGAACGTCCCCGCGCGATTCAAACGGGACAGAACGTCCCCGCGCGATTCGAACGGGACAGAACGTCCCCGCGCGATTCAAACGGGACAGAACGTCCCCGCGCGATTCAAACGGGACAGAACGTCCCCGCGCGATTCGAACGGGACAGAACGTCCCCGCGCGATTCGAACGGGACAGAACGTCCCCACGCGATTCGAACGGGACAGAACGTCCCCGCGCGATTCAAACGGGACAGAACGTCCCCGCGTCATTCAAACGGGACAGAATGTTCAAACGGGACAGAATGTTCCCGCGCGATTCAAACGGGACAGAACGTCGGGACAGAACGTCCCCGCGTGATTCAAACGGGACAGAATGTTCCCCCGTCATTCAAAAGGGACAGAACGTCCCCGGGTGATTCAAACGGAAGACTGTGCTCTGTGCTCTGATTCAGTGATTCACACTGTGCTCTGTGATTCAGTGATTCACACTGTGCTCTGTGATTCAGTGATTCACACTGTGATCTGTGATTCAGTGATTCACACTGTGCTCTGTGATTCAGTGATTCACACTGTGCTCTGTGATTCAGTGATTCGCGCTGTGATCTGTGATTCAGTGATTCGCGCTGTGCTCTGTGATTGGCTCTCCGCACAGCACTTACTCACTGCCATTTAGCTATTCTTTCATTTCTGTATCTTTTGTTTTCTTTCTTTTCTCTTCAGCAGCATGTTTTCTTATCACAGCGAGAAACGTTTATACGGTAATTGCCGGTTCTGCGGTGTTTTGACACGCTAAGAAGCGGTACTCAGTGGTGATGCGGTTCCCGTGGGAACACAAGCTGTCGATGCTTCTGAGAACTGTGAGGACGTGTTTGTACAGATTGGACTGTCTTTGATTGGCGGTTCGAATGTAAAAGAAGTCCAGTCCTGGGGCGGGTTTGGGGTTCAGCACGCAGAACCAGGTCCACTTGCCCTGGTCCAGAAGTCGGTACCCTGAACTATTCATTATGAACCTCAGTGCAGATGAACCTCTGTGCAGATTGACTAAGGAATCGCCAAATTACATTTGCCGTTACAATGGGAGGGAATATGTTATCAGAGTCCAACCACTGGGTGGCGCTACACTGGAGACATAGAATATATTGAGAGTGAGGTTGGAAATTCAGCCAGTTAGGGATTATGCATGTGTTTACGTGTACATTGTATTTCACAGGAGAGCCGTAATTGTAGGTGTGTGTGTGCGCGTGTGTGTGCGCGTGTGTGTGCGCGTGTGTGTGCACGTGTGTGTGTGCGTGTGTGTGACAGTGTGTGTCTGTGTGTGTTTGTGTGTGTGCGTGTGTGTGTGTGCGTGTGTGTGTGTGTGTGTGTGCGTGCGTGTGTTTGTCAGGCTGTGTGTGTGTGTTTGTGTGTGTGTGTGTGTGTGCATGTGTGTGTGCGTGTGTGTGTGTGCGTGCGTGTGTTTGTCAGGCTGTGTGTGTGTGTGTGCGTGCGTGTGTGTGTGTGCACGTGTGTGTGTGTGTGTGTGTGTGTGTGTGCACGTGTGTGTGTATGTGCGTGTGTGTGTGTGTGTGTGTGTGTGTGTGTGTGTGTGTGCGTGTGTGTGCACGTGTGTGTGTGTGTGTGTGTGTGCGCTCCGAGTCACGCGCTCGTGTGTTTGCTGCGCCGTGTGTTTAAACGGACGCACCGACAGCCCTGCGTGAGCAGATGATAACAGCCCCCGGGAGTAACACTGCAGGTCAGGTGCTCATTAAATACGTAGACACACCCTGCTCTGCAGCCAGGGCGGGGCTCCAGCACAGAGCCACGCCCCTCAGCTGTCCCTAAAGCTGGAAGCCACGCCCTGGGGGGTATCTCACGAAGCAGAATTACTGAGTTAGCTGGATAACTGCACGGAGTGAGAACCCAGAACAGCTCTTTTTAGCTTCAGTCCGTGTTCCAGAGAGTTCTGGTCTTTTCTCAGCACAGTTATGCAGCTAATTCAGTAATCCTGCTTTGTGAAACAGGGCCCTGGCATTATTTCTGCATTAAGCAATGAAACCAGCTCATCTGAAATGTAGAGTTGCTCAACGCATGAACACAACAGCTTTAGCCGCCTACGAACTCCAGAATGCAGTTTTCCACGCCCTTATCTGCATCGAACATCTGCAGCTCTTTGCATGCTGGGTTTTGGAGTACGTGAGGAGAATGTGTGAATGGGATCTCAGTCTGTTGCCACTTGCCACTGAATTCTTTCAAAATGATGACATCCTATAAACACTTTGTCAGATCAGTTAGTTTTTTTTAAAGCAAAATCTAATCTAATCACTCACACAACCCCTCCATTTTATCACAGCCCCGCCCACTTTGTCTAATCGTCACAGGAACGGCCACTCCCACAATCCTTCTGTCTTATGTTGGCTCCGCCCACTCGCACAGCTCTGTGAGTCGGGCACGCAGACTGCTTTTGTGACGGTTCATTATTTCGGGAGGTCCCGTGACCACCTGCCATCAGCTAGTTCTGCACAGGCCGTTGTTTGGGTGTCGCACTTGGCAGACCGCTGCTGCGTGACTCAGCAGCCGGTTTGAACCAGCTGTGTAAGAAGGCAGAAATTGAATATGGTCTGGAGGTGTCTGTGCACACAGCTGCACTGTCTGTGTACTCCTATAGCTCTGAAGCACTGCTAACATGGTACATACTGTGCTGAGCACTGTAGCATTGCTAACATGGTACATACTGTGCTGAGCTCCTGTAGCACTGCTAACATGGTACATGCTGTACTGAGCACTGTAGCATTGCTAATGTGGTACATACTGTGCTGAGCTCTGTAGCATTGCTAACATGGTACATACTGTACTGAGCTCTGTAGCATTGCTAACGTGGTACATGCTGTACTGAGCACTGTAGCATTGCTAATGTGGTACATACTGTACTGAGCTCTGTAGCATTGCTAACGTGGTACATACTGTACTGAGCTCTGTAGCATTGCTAACGTGGTACATGCTGTACTGAGTTCTGTAGCACTGTGTATGTGGTGAATTTGAATGCCCTGTAATGTATTTTTGTCTTTCTCTGAATGTGGAAACTGCTGACAGTCATGGTGATGTCTGACTTTTTTTGTTTTTTGAGCAGGAGCGCACCAGGTCCTTCGACGGCTTCAACATGCACTCCCTGGAGAACTCCCTGATTGACATCATGAGGGCGGAGCAGGACTCCCTGAAAGGTACCGCCCATCCCGCCGCTGTGACGTGTGTGTGTGCGCGGGTGTGTGTGTGCGGGCGCTCAGACGAGCCGTGTGTGTGTGCGGGTGCTCAGACGAGCCGTGTGTGTGTGCGGGTGCTCCGGCGAGCCGTGTGTGTGTGTGCCGGGGGGGTGGAACCTGAGTCTAGCGGTGTTGATCACCATCGTGTTGAGTTCAGCTAGCTACCCCGCCACATTACAGGTGAACAAAACGGAGCAATTTAAACAGGAGAGAAGTGAGCAAACTTTGAGACAGTAAAGTTTCATTGTTTTACTGCCGAACACGATGGTTTTGATTAGTATGGTCTGTTCTTTTCCAGTGTCATTACTGGCATTAGTAATCCAAGACAAGAACCTTTCTTCCCTATTTCATCTTCTGGGAGAAATGAGCAGAATCTTTCCAGGGTGTGTGACAGAGTGACATCTCTGTCAGCTGCTGCAGTACGGATGCTGGAATGCCAAATATAAATCCATACGGGTGTACAGAAACAGGCGCGGGATAGAGATGTACTCCATTTTGGATTGATCCTGTATACGTGGTAAAAGAGACTTGAGGCTGTTCTGTTCACAGTGAAGGCACTGGCAGGGTTATTATTTGTTTTTTTTTTTAAACTGTGTATTGGTGGTTGTATTAAGTCTTTATGCGAATATGATGGAGGTTATTTTTGTGTAACTAAGCAGGCATTTCATAGGCAGTATTGACGCACTAAGTCTGTGCTTCCAGACAGAGGTATAAATATAATCTAATGTAATGTTGTGTAATAAAATGTCGGCTAATGTTTATGTAGCCAGTGCAGCCATAGCTCTGTATTAGCTGCACTGAATTAGAGACTGACTGAGCACAGTTCTCCCTCACTACACTGAATTAGAGACTGACTGAGCACAATTCTCCCTCACTACACTGAATTAGAGACTGACTGAGCACAGTTCTCCCTCACTACACTGAATTAGAGACTGACTGAGCACAATTCTCCCTCACTACACTGAATTAGAGACTGACTGAGCACAGTTAGAGTTCTCCCTCAGTGTTGTTCAGCTGTGCTGTAGCAGCAGTAATGGTGGAATCGGCTGTAATTTTGTTAAACGCGAGCGACAGAAGGGGCTATGCTAGTAGGAGTCTCTCAAACGCTGCCTCTTGCTCCACACTGCAGATAGACTCTCTGTGAAAACAAACTGCGGGTGAGAGGCTAATATAATAAGGGGTCTAAATTGAGCTCTTGTAGGTGCAGTGGGAGTGTGCGTTGCACTAATTATGTCTGTCTGAACCCGATGCTCTGCAGCCCCGCAGGCTTTGATCTCGATATGCTCTGTGTGTGAGGTATACCCTGCGGTCAGGCTAGTCAAGTTTGGTTGCACTGCGCCTTAGAAGCTCGGTTTAGAAATGGCTGCTTTTCTGGAGGAATGCCGTGTTAATATGGGCTACAATGCGCTAATGTCCGTAATATGAGCAAAACGTTTCAATGTGCATTAATTTATTTACTTGTGCTGCATGTGTTATTATGTGCAGTTATAATTATCTGTTGTGCTAGTATGTGCTGTGTCAATGTGCTCATTGTATTACTTACGATATCATGCACTAACAGTGTTACGTGCTAATTGTGATACCATGCGATAACAGTGTTACATGCTAATTGTGATACCATGCGATAACAGTGTTACTCTCTACTACTCTGCAGTGTTAATATGTGCAAGTTGCACTGCTATGTGTTAACAGTGTTAATATAAAATAATAGCACTGCTATGCGCTAACAGTGTAAACATACGCTAATAGCACTGCTGTGCGCTAACAGTGTTAGTATACGCTAATAGCACTGCTGTGCGGTAACAGTGTAAACGTACGCTAATAGCACTGCTATGCGCTAACAGTGTTAGTATACGCTAATAGCACTGCTGTGCGCTAACAGTGTTAGTATACGCTAATAGCACTGCTGTGCGCTAACAGTGTTAGTATAAGCTAATAGCACTGCTATGCGCTAACAGTGTTAGTATACGCTAATAGCACTGCTGTGCGCTAACAGTGTTAGTATCCGCTAATAGCACTGCTGTGCGCTAACAGTGTTAGTATACGCTAATAGCACTGCTGTGCGCTAACAGTGTTAGTATACGCTAATAGCACTGCTGTGCGCTAACAGTGTTAGTATACGCTAATTGCACTGCTGTGCGCTAACAGTGTTAGTATCCGCTAATAGCACTGCTGTGCGCTAACAGTGTTAGTATACGCTAATAGCACTGCTGTGCGCTAACAGTGTTAGTATACGCTAATAGCACTGCTGTGCGCTAACAGTGTTAGTATCCGCTAATAGCACTGCTATGCAATAACAGTGTTAGTATACGCTAATAGCACTGCTGTGCGCTAACAGTGTTAGTATACGCTAGTAGCACTGCTATGCAATAACAGTGTTAGTATACGCTAATAGCACTGCTGTGCGCTAACAGTGTTAGTATACGCTAGTAGCACTGCTATGCAATAACAGTGTTAGTATACGCTAATAGCACTGCTGTGCGCTAACAGTGTTAGTATACGCTAGTAGCACTGCTATGCAATAACAGTGTTAGTATACGCTAATAGCACTGCTGTGCGCTAACAGTGTTAGTATACGCTAGTAGCACTGCTATGCAATAACGGTGTTAGTATACGCTAATAGCACTGCTGTGAGCTAACAGTGTTAGTATACGCTAGTAGCACTGCTATGCAATAACAGTGTTAGTATACGCTAATAGCACTGCTATGCACTAACAGTGTTAGTATCCGCTAATAGCACAGCTGTGCGCTAACAGTGTTAGTATACGCTAATAGCACTGCTATGCGCTAACAGTGTTAGTATACGCTAATAGCACTGCTATGCGCTAATTGTGCTTACGTGGGTTTCACCACTCCGGCACAGCAGAAGGACACATTGGGACACAGAGAGAGCAGGGTGGAATTTGGGCAGAGCTCCCACCCTATGGTCCGTAGGACGGGACCACCGACGGGTGTAGGATGTCACTGCTGGGTGTGGGTGTACTTCTGGGTCAAAGACTGGCTTTTGGAGCTGGGTGGGGTTTTTGGGTGGAGCTGCACATCGTGGATGTCTGTTTTTGGGCGTGTGGTTAAGTGCTGGGTCTCGCTGAGGGACATTATGCCACAGGTGACGTAGCTCTCCAGCCCAGGATTACTGTGGCTAATCTGGGGTGGAGCGGGTGGAGACGGTCTGCTCTCATCTCCTTTCTCCCCTTACCACCTCTCTTTTACTCTGTTCTTCCCCATCAATTTTTCATTTTGCCCTCTCTCTGTCTCTCCCTCTTGCTCTTTCTTTCTCTCTCCCTCTCTCTCTCTCTCCCGCTCTCTCATAGCTGCTGTTCTACCTGCAGCAGCTCAGCTGCTCTCCTAATGGCCGCTCTCTCATAGCTGTTCTTCTACCTGCAGCAGCTCAGCTGCTCTCCTAATGGCCGCTCTCTCATAGCTGTTCTTCTACCTGCAGCAGCTCAGCTGCTCTCCTAATGGCCGCTCTCTCATAGCTGTTCTTCTACCTGCAGCAGCTCAGCTGCTCTCCTAATGGCCGCTCTCTCTCGTTCCGTGCGGTGGTTCAGCCGGTTTTATCGTCTCCGGCGTGGAGCTGAGCTTCAGGTTCTCTGCCTGCTGCTCGTGCTCCATTTTAAAACGACTTCCTCTCGCGAAGTGCTGGCTCTTCCGCAGGCTCATTTTCATACTGTGCTGTTTGCTCTCGATCTCGCGCACACAGCGAGTCTCCCTCTGCTTCAGGGAGTCTCACACTGAGTCACCGCTGCCTGGCTGACTCATCCAATCAGATCTCGCCCTGTAGTAACACCCTGCACCAGGGAACATTAAGTGGGCAGTTTGGAAAAGACTCATCGCGGCCAAATTGCCTTATATGCCCAGCAGCAGGTGTTTGAGTCCGTGAATTCTGTCCTTTTTCTCTGATGATGTTTTGAAGATAACAGCTGTCCCTGTAGCTGCCCGATTGGCTGGCCGTGCCCCAGTACAGGCAGCCAATGGCAGGAGAGGAGAAGGCTGAACAGTCCCCTCCTCCTGCCTGTGCAGGACTGTGTTTAGGAGCGCAGAGTGTGTTCGGTTCACCAGCCTGAGGGGTGGATTTCAGGGATATTCAGCAGCTCCACAACTGGAGCCTGTTACACGTGCGCTAGCAGGACTTAACCAGTCACATGACTCTTAACCACATGACCCATGAATCCCCCTCGCTGCAAAAAGAGGCTTCCGGAAGTTTCCTCCAGCCAGGATCCATACGGGGGCGTGGCTCTGTGAATGACCCGCTTTTCATCTCTGTCTCCCCCTGCAGGGCGTCTGGGGTTCCCACACCCGGTGGGGGACAGCTCTTTGCCCATAAACGGTACGTGTGTGTGTATGTTTGTGTGTGTGTGTGCGCGCGTGTATGCGTGCGTGTGTGCTTGTGTGTGTGCATGTGCGTGTATGTGCACGTGTGCGTGCGTGCGTGCGTGCGCTCGCGCGTGTGTGTGTGTGTGTGTGTGTGTGCGCGTGTGCGCGTGTGTGTGTGTGTGTGTGTGTGTGTGCGCGCGCTGCTGGTTTGGGCGTGTGTGTGCGTGTGCGCGCGCGCTGCTGGTTTGGGCGTGTGTGTGCGTGCGCTCGCGCGTGTGTTGGGGCGCGCTCTGTGACGTCCGCCCTGCGGTAACCGTCTCTAGGCGCCTGAGACCGAGTCGTGTTGCTCAGGGGCGGAGCTTCCTCTGCTCTCATCACACACCGTCTCTTCTCTCGTTTCTCATGCAGCAAGGAATTATGGGAGACGACGAGGTAATGACACGATTTCAATCCGTCACAGATTATCTCTTACTTTGGTTGTGCGCGTGCGTGCGTGCGTGCGTGTGTTTGCGCATGCATACCCGTTTCTACGCATTGGTGGTGATCTGTCTGTGGAAACGCATAGCCGTGACAATGGTGTGGAAGAGTGTGTTTCTGCCAGAACTGCAACATGGAGGGTCAGGAGTGCTCTGGGAATTTAGCACAGTATACACACACACACACAAACACACACATCATCGGAATTTAAGTGATCGTACATAAAGCAAACATGTTCCCATAACCCCGTTGAAAATAATTTCAAAAATGCTTAACGGTTATCAGTAACCCTGATAAAAAGGCAGAAATTAAATAACAATCAAAATCCAAGACATATTTCATTGGCTGTTTTTAACGCATCACATGAAAGCAAAACGCTAATAAACGTTAAAAATCAGATCTGCATCATAAAACAGGAAGTCCCAGATGAAAACAGTGTCCCAGTCCGGGACGTGTCTAACCCCTGTCCTCACCTGGGACAGGGGGGCATGGAAGACCAGGTCTAACTGGCCCCCTCTCCGCAGCCCTCCCCCCCCCCCCTCCTGAGCGCTGGCTGGAAAATTTGGCTGTCAAGTCGTGCAGAAAAATTTGAATAACTGAACAGAAATGGAAAATAAGCTGACACATCTTCCCATGCCATTCTGCGCTCCTTGTAATTTATTATCTTTTTGTTTTTACTGTGCTGGGTCCTGCAGTCTGTTTAAATCACTGAGCTCTGTTCTCTGTTTGCTGTAATCATGCGTCTCTCCTCTGGCTGATTTTGGACTGGTAAAGGGGGGTGTGGGGCTGGGAGGGGTGTTGATGTGGGCACAGGAGGAGCCGACTGGCCTGTATTTATCATTAGCTCTCTGAACTGAAAGTCTTATGTATGTGGCTAATTTTGTGTGATGGGGAGTGTTGATGAAGGGTGTGGTGTGACAGGTGCAGTGTGATGAAGAGTGATGATTAAGGGTGTGGTGTGACGGATGCAGTGTGATGAAGAGTGATGATGATGATGATGATGAAGGACGTGGTGTGGCTGATTTCAGAGGGGCGTGGTGTTGCGATTGACTGACCTTGTGATTGACAGGTCACTCGTCCTTGTTCCCGATGGAGGACGGCTTTGCGGACGAGGAGAGGGGGGACCAGGGCGTGGCTGGGCTGGGCTTCCCCCACCAGAACGGCGAGCGCGTGGAGCGCTACTCCCGCAAGGTCTTCGTGGGGGGGCTCCCTCCTGACATCGACGAAGGTACTGCCCCTGCCGAAACCAGGGAGAATATCACAGAACGTTCCGGAAGAACATTCGCCCAGAAGCGGTCGACGCAGTGTTCTCGAGCAGGGCTGCAGCCTGACCGAGCTCTCAAATGCAGCGCCTCTAGTCCTAATATTCCCCGTTAATGCAGAACCTCTCATGTCTGACTGCACGCACACGCGCGTCTGTCTGCTCATGTCTGACTGCACGCACACGCGTGTCTGTCTGCTCATGTCTGACTGCACGCACACGCGTGTTTGTCTGCTCATGTCTGACTGCACGCACACGCGTGTCTGTCTGCTCATGTCTGACTGCACGCACACGCGCGTCTGTCTGCTCATGTCTGACTGCACGCACACACGTGTCTGTCTGCTCGTGTCTGACTGCACGCACACGCGTGTCTGTCTGCTCATGTCTGACTGCACGCACACGCGTGTCTGTCTGCTCATGTCTGACTACATGCACACACGTGTCTGCCGGCTCATGTCTGACTGCACGCACACGCGTGTTCTTTCCTCTTACAGACGAGATTACCGCCAGTTTCCGCCGCTTCGGTCACCTGTTTGTGGACTGGCCTCACAAGGCCGAGAGCAAGAGTTACTTCCCCCCTAAAGGTGAGACAGACGGGTGTGTGTGTGAGAGAGAGAGAGAGACACAGCCAGGTGTGTGTGTGTGTGAGAGAGAGAGAGAGACACAGCCAGGTGTGTGTGTGTGTGAGAGAGAGAGAGACACAGCCAGGTGTGTGTGTGGTTTTCAAATGAACTGGACCGTGGGGTTGGAGACTGATCACCCGCTGCGGAATCAGGCTGTCTGTGACAGAGATGAGACGCCATGACAACGGTCTGAGTGACATCTGCTCCCTGGTTTCCCAGGTTACGCCTTCCTCCTGTTCCAGGACGAGTGTTCAGTCCAGGCTCTCATCGACGCCTGCATCGAGGAGGACGGCAAGCTCTACCTGTGTGTGTCCAGCCCCACCATCAAAGACAAACCAGTGAGTGTCCAATCAGAGTCAGGCAAAACCTGCAAGTGTCTAATCAGAGTCCGTCAGACCTGCGAGTGTCCAATCAGAGTCAAGTCAGACCTGTGAGCATCCAATCGGAGTCTGGCAGACCTGAGTGTGTCCAGTCAGAGCAGTCTAAGCGCGAGGTTGGTAGAAACCTGGGCTAGCAGCACTGAGCCCGTTCTGTCTGATGTTTGGGGCGTGTCCTGAGCCCGTTCTGTCTGATGTTTGGGGCGTGTCCTGAGCCCGTTCTGTCTGATGTTTGGGGCGTGTCCTGAGCCTGTTCTGTCTGATGTTTGGGGCGTGTCCTCAGGTCCAGATCCGGCCCTGGAACCTGAATGACAGCGATTTTGTGATGGACGGCTCCCAGCCCCTCGACCCCAGGAAGACCATCTTTGTGGGAGGAGTTCCCCGACCCCTACGAGCAGGTGTGTGTGTGTGCTGTATGTGTGTGTGTGTGTTGGCGTGCGTGTGTGTGTGTGTGTGTGTGTGTGTGTTAGCGTGTGTGTGTGTGTGTGCATGCTTGTCCTCTGTAAAGCCGTTCTGATTGTGGCAGTAATGTGATTGCACAGTAAAGTCTGCAGTAGGACTGAGTGTCAGGTTTCATACGGAGCTCATCCATCTCACTGCTCAGGAGAGCTTCTGTTGTTACGGGGAGGAGAGCCGGGCGGCGGCGTGCCGTGTAGCGCTGGGATAATTACGTTACTGGCTCTTCAGACGTGTGTAATGATATTAACCCAGTGATGCACACTTGTGTCATTCCCTGCCAGACAAAGACGTTACTTCATGTATTCTGTTCTGCTGGTGGAGAGTGATGTAACTCTGGGATAATTAATGTGATCTGGGCCAGACTGGTATGTGAGCAGGCGGCCATTTTGGCTCAAGAGCTTCCTGTAGTGCTGGGCTGATTCACTGTTGCCGTTTCTCCATGTTGATTTGTGTTTGTGTTCGTGTTTGTGATTCTGTGTTTGTATAAATGGGTGTGTGCTTGTGTGTGTGTGTGTGTGTGTACACGCGTGTGTGCTTGTGTGTGTGTGTGTGTACACGCGCGTGCGTCTTTCCGCAGTGGAGCTGGCGATGATCATGGACCGGCTGTACGGGGGCGTGTGCTACGCCGGGATCGACACCGACCCGGAGCTGAAGTACCCGAAGGGGGCGGGGCGAGTGGCCTTCTCCAATCAGCAGAGCTACATCGCCGCCATCAGCGCCCGATTCGTCCAGCTGCAGCACGGAGAGATCGATAAACGGGTGAGCACGCTCGGGCAGGGCGCTATACACTCAAAGCACGTTTAATGGTGGAAGCAGGAAGCAAACGCATGCCCTGCACTGCTGCTTTATGAATAGTGTTTTAATAATTCGTTGAGCGAGTGAGTGAGTGTGCGAGTGAGTGAGTGTGCGAGTGAGTGAGTGTGCGAGTGAGTGAGTGTGCGAGTGAGTGTGAGAGGCCAGATCAGGAAGCCCGTGTCTCCTGTCCCACACTGCAGCCCTTAGGCCTGTATCTGAGGGCTGATTGCCTGCAGGATAGCGGTGCACCAGCAGGGCGGCGTTTGGAGGGTTTTTGTCACTGCAGATGAGCAGAACAGGGCAGCTGCAGGGCCGGGGGGGGGGGGCTCTGTACCGCAGCAGCCCAGGGCATAACGCAGACATGCAGAAACGCGCCCCCCTCCCCCCCGGGATGCGGACGGAGACGGTTTGCATGGAGCTGGAGCAGCGAGGGGCTCCCCTGCGCAGGATTTGCCTGCCATGTAAAGCCCGACCGCCCCAGCCTGCGCTCGCCTTTCATCTGCATCGCCACGACAACGGCTGTGCAGACGGCACCGCTGCCGTTTGCATTGGAGCTCTTTTGATGTGGCGGTTTTTCCCCCCCCAGCGTTGCCTGCGAGCACATCGCTTAAAGCATTCTTAAAAAATATATATATATGTGTCAGTTTGCATGTTCTTTAAATGGCAGTTTAAAAAAGTCAGAACTGGGGCCCAGCGGTGAAGATGGGAAATGTAGTTTTTTTGGACCAGGGCTGGGTTGCATGCACACGCATGTGCGTGTGTATATAAATTAGGCTGAATGCAGCACAGAAGGAAACAGAGTGACACACGCTGATCTCTGCTCAGGGACTTTACTGAAGTCCCCTGAGGTTCAGTTAGTAACCAGCCCGGTAAAATGAGTGTACTTGTGTAAGTTTTCACGTGTTCTCTGCGCAGATGGAGGTGTATTAACTGCGTGTTCTCTGCGCAGGTGTATTAAACGTGTGATACTCTCTCCCGCTCTCAGGTGGAAGTGAAGCCATACGTCCTGGACGATCAGCTGTGTGACGAGTGCCAGGGGACGCGGTGCGGGGGCAAGTTTGCGCCCTTCTTCTGCGCCAACGTCACCTGCCTGCAGTACTACTGCGAGTACTGCTGGGCGGCCATCCACTCCCGGGCCGGCCGCGAGTTCCACAAGCCGCTGGTCAAGGAGGGCGGGGACCGCCCCCGCCACATCTCCTTCCGCTGGAACTGAGGGGGCGGAGCCAGGCCCAGGCCCTGCCTCCTTCCACCGGAGCTGAGGGGGCGGAGCCAGGCCCAGGCCCCGCCTCCTTCCACTGGAACTGAGGGGGCGGAGCCAGGCCCAGGCCCCGCCACACCTCCTTCCGCTGGAACTGAGGGGGCGGAGCCAGGCCCAGGCCCCGCCACACCTCCTTCCGCTGGAACTGAGGGGGCGGGGCCAGGCCCAGGCCCCACCTCCTTCTGCTGGAGCTGAGGGGGCGGAGCCAGGCCCCGCCACACCTCCTTCCGCTGGAGCTGAGGGGGCGGAGCTAGGCCACGCGGCAAATAAATGCACTTTTCTGTTGCCGATTCCTTTAGGCTTTTAAAGATCCTTAATATATAATTTAATTTTAAGAAATGAGTAGCAAAATATGTTTATCAAAAAATAGTCCCATTTCATTTCCCCTCCCCCCCTTCTTCATTGATTTTATATTAGTGCACATAGAAACTCTGAATGCATTGGAATGACTACAGCTGTTTTAGCATCTGATTTGACTGTAAATTGGCTTTAATTGGCTAATCCGTTAACACTTACTGTAAAGCATTAAAACCAATGCTTCTGGCTGTGGAACCAGCTTGTTGCTATGAAAGGTGTCTCGCTAATGAAGGGTGCACTTATTTTTAGGATGCAGAGTCGGAGTCGTTAGTCCCAGTAGTTAACCAAAGCTTGGTGTAAATTGGTATGTTAAAGCCCCACGTGCAGCCATAGACCCGTTTAACCCCTCCTAACCTTCTGGCTAACTGGACTAAAGCAGTATCTTCCCGGCTGTTAGTGTTGGATGTTCGTTTCCCACATGCTAACCTAATACCTCAAGCTTTGCTGCTAATATTTTGAGTAGGGTGTAGACGATAGGCTCCCTCCCTTCCCCGCATACGAAAATCACAAAGGGAAAAGGTGCTGAACAGCCAGGGGTCTGTGTGTGTGTGTTTAACAGGCACTCAGTGAGGCTGCTAGCCAATGAGAGAGCGGTTCTGTACCAGGCTGCTAGCCAATGAGAGAGTGGGTATGTACCAGGCTGCTGGCCAATGAGAGAGCAGGTCTGTACCAGGCTGCTAGCCAATGAGCAAGCGAATCTGTTCCAGGCTGCTAGCCTATAAGAGAGGTGTGTTCCAGACTGCTAGCCTATGAGTGAGCAGGTCTGCTGCAGGCTACTAGCCAATGAGAGAGCAGGTGTGCTCCAGACTGCTAGCCTATGAGACAGCGGGTGTGCTCCAGACTGCTAGCCTATGAGACAGCGGGTTTGCTTCAGGCTGCTAGCCAATGAGAGAGCAGGTTTGTCCCAGGCCTCAAAGCTGACCCACTTCAGATCGGATATGAAGGTGCGAAAGGCCCTCGGCGATGGGCCGTCCCGTGCAGCTCCGCGCTGCGCCACCTCCAGAGCGCATGTGTGCAGCGTGCCTGCGGAACAGCATGCCATGCGCAGTGCAGCGGGCGCTCTCTCTGCATGCTCCCCCCCCCCCCCCCCGAGCGCAATAACGAGAACGCAGACGCGCGGCACGCTTTCGAAACTGCGGCCAAAGACCCACGCACGCACGCACGCGCGGCAGCCAGGGACGGCTCGCGCCTTTTTACATTTCCGATCTGGGTTTTACTATCGCTCGCTCGAGGTGGGTAAACCAAAGACGGGGCTTGTGAGATCGTTCGGGTCAGAGGTCAAAGGTCAGCAGTCAGGGGTCCCCCACAGGCCAGGAGCACGAGTACAGTTGGAGGCATTTACCTTCCAAAGGTCCAAACGCAGACGTCTGAGCACGGGGCGCCGGAGCACGTTAGCTCGATAGCCAACACGACACGACCCGGAATAAAAACAAAGAAAAGCCGACGGAATTCTGGGTAATCACAATAGCATCCTGGGTTTGCTAGCTTGTCAGGGATTTTGTGCTGAAATATAACTTCTTATACTAGTGAGAACTTAATCCTTGCGTTGGCTTGATGGTGTTCTTCAACACCGTTTCTACCATGACTTGAGTTTGTGGGTGTGGTGGTTAAGCATATTATAACACTTTTTGAAGAATTTGCTGTTAAAGAGAAAAAAATGATTGTTTTATATGTGGCCAGCTGGTTTTTGGTACAGTGTTTTCTAGCTGAATTATTTTTGTCATGCACATATAAACATTTATTATGCACTACTTTTCTATATCTTTTTTTCCAGCTGTCATTTTAGGCACATTTTTCACGAATGGGAAGAGACTCCTTTTTGCAATACCTCAATTTTTCACGTTGTGAAAAGTAGCTTTTGTACTTTTGTTACTGAGAGATCTGCATATATGGTGAAGTTCATTTAAAAGAAAAAAATTTAATGATTTTAATATATATATTATTTTCGATTCTGTTTTTTATACATGTCAGTGCTGAGGGAACCTTTTCAACTGTATAAGCGTGCATTGGTGGTGTTGTGACAAGTTCTGCAGAGGAAAGATCAAAGTGTATTGCTAAAGGTCATATCTTTTACACTAGATGTTTGCTTAAGCAGAAAAAAACACGGGATTACTATAGCATGAGTGAGCTGTAACACTACAGTTAGTATTTCCACACATGCATTCAGCACCTCGTCTGTTCTGGTTTAAACCAGATGGTGCATCCCTAAATGTCAGTAGCAGGAATATAACCATAGTATGAAAATGCTGACTTGGTTCATGTTCGGCTGTGTCTTGTGTCACAAGAGTGGATGTTTGGTGTTAAATATTTTGCCTTTTAAAAATATATATATATATATTCTTGGGCTGCCAACTAGGTCCTTCTGTAATCTTTAGTATGCATGACATAAAATAAATACAGGAAAATAGCTTTTGAAATTGATCGTCGTGATTGTGCTCTAGATGTTTCGAAAATTTTACTTTTTTAAACCCCGCCCCCTGCCCCGCCCTATCCCATGCCCCGCCCACCCACCCACACACCCGTCATGTGTTGATCTTTATGCCTTCCCCATACACAGACCTCTGCAGTGTGCACAAAAAAAACTCTAAATCTATTTTGCCGTGCAGGACTTGAGCATCTTTTAGGACAATGTTGGAGAGACTTGATCACTCACACCCCTCGAGGGTCTCTAAGACTTGATCACTCACCCCTCGAGGGTCTCTAAGACTTGAATGTGGTAAACGTCACAAGTTAACTTCGAGGTGTTATGTGCAATACTTTTTTTGAGATCTTTTCAGATACGAAATCTTTGCAATGTAATTCTTTAATGCCATTTTTAATTGCAGACATTTAAAGAAGATGTTAATATGTTTTCCACAGTCATTTTCTACGGTTACTGTAACCCTTTACATGCTGGTGTTTGTAAAAAAGAAAGAAATCAAACTATTTGTACTAATATAAATGATTGAAGTTATTTTTAAAACAGTTTTGTGCTCATTTGCTTATTTTGTTTATTTCAAGCTACTGTGATTGACAGCATTGTAATTATTAGG
Organism: Anguilla anguilla; assembly: GCF_013347855.1. Lineage (NCBI taxonomy): Eukaryota > Metazoa > Chordata > Actinopteri > Anguilliformes > Anguillidae > Anguilla > Anguilla anguilla. The sequence goes on from NC_049203.1 coordinate 1,772,107, forward strand.
TCAAAAAAATGTAATTAGCAGTTTATTGGTATATTTTTAATTGGAATGTAATTCATTTTTATAATTTTGATCAGATTTTTGTTATATTTTTGAGGTGAAGCTTTTAATATATTAAAGTGTCTAGTTTTTACTAATTGCTATATTGTGCTCCACAATATATGGTTCACACTTTCAGAAGGAAAAAATATTTAAATATGTCTGTTAATGATGTTACTTAATGGCAAAATTTCAATAGTTTTTAACTGTGTATGGGAAGGTTGTTGTATTTATTAATAGCATTTTTTTACTTAAGATATCACCTTAATTTTTATTATGTCATTTCTCATTTATAAGTTCCTATTTTTGTATTTTTCTTTCTAATTAAGTTATGTAATACAGATGTCCATATTTCTAGTTGGTCTGTAGAAGTGTAGTGAAACAAAAAAAGAAATCTAATCTAATGTTATTTAATTGTTTGCAGCCAACTATTTATAACAGTATGCATCATTTTTGAATATTTGTAATGTGAAATGTTGAATGAATAAAACTGTGAGAAGCAACTGTATGTGCGTGTGTGTGTGTTTGTGTAGTGGGGTCTGTGTGTGAGCAGCAGTGTGCGTTGTGGTTCTGTGTGTGTGTGAGCGGCGATGTGTGTGTGTAGTGGCTGTGTGTGTGTGTGTGTGTTTGTGTAGTGGGGTCTGTGTGTGAGCAGCAGTGTGCGTTGTGGTTCTGTGTGTGTGTAGTGGCTGTGTGTGTGTGTGTTTGTGTAGTGGGGTCTGTGTGTGAGCAGCAGTGTGTGTTGTGGTTCTGTGTGTGTGTAGTGGCTGTGTGTGTGTGTGTGCACTCAGTGCAGATAAATGGTTCTTCAGATGTTTCTGGATCCCTCGGGGAGAGCTATGTATTGATTGCGTGTCAGAAATCTTCATTTGCACAGACTCTCTCAGATCTCTTGGGTTCGCGTGTCTATTTATAACAGTAACCGACGGCAACGGCGACTTCTGGTAGTTTCGCCTCTGAATGAATTCAACTCAGTTTTTTAAAATGAATTTGACCGTTTCCTCTGCGGTAACTTACAGCAGAACAGACGAGGTGTAATGGAGTGCTGGTGACGTACTGCACAGGTTTATATACGTACAGTATGTTATTACATAACCACACCTGGGGGGGGGGGGGAGATGCCAAACCCTCCTTCATGAGCCATATGTTTCATTTTTTAAAAGAAATTATATGGTCTGATGCCCAAGTACTACAAGCATGTGGCAGCTGCAAACTGAAATTGTGATCCTTCGCCCTCTGGAGCCATCTTGTGGTGGAGCGTGGTACTGAACCACATACAGACAGAGGGAGACCAATGCATCTAAAATATGTTCTCCTTTTTGATGTGCTCATCTGGATGAAACATCACATTACAAAGCACTGGGGCTGTTCTTGGTGCGCATTTCCAACGCATCAGTCAGTCACGTCAATAATATTTAGATTTTTGTTTGAATTATCAAAGATCCAATTATAGACATTAACACACAGACGGGCTTACAGACAGACAGACCGACAGATGGAAGAGACAGAAAGACTTCGGCCATCAGACTCACTTGTAAAAATGGCCGCTGTGCAGCTGTCCTGAAGGGTGTGGCCTAACACCTCCAGCCCCGATTCTTCAGCTGCAAAACATTCCAGCTGAGCATTCCATGGGCCTGCAGGGTCTCCTCTAGCTCGAGGGAAAAGGAGGTGGAGACAAGCTCAGAAGCACACAAGGCTATAACCCTTCTGTAGCACACTCACAGCGCACAAGGCTAACCCTTCTGTAGCACACTCATAGCACACAAGGCTAACCCTTCTGTAGCACACTCACAGCGCACAAGGCTAACCCTGCTGTAGCACACTCATAGCACACAAGGCTAACCCTGCTGTAGCACACTCACAGCGCACAAGGCTAACCCTGCTGTAGCACACTCACAGTGCACAAGGCTAACCCTTCTGTAGCACACTCAGCGCACAAGGCTAACCCTTCTGTAGCTCACTGACAGTGCTCAAGGCTAACGCTACCAAAGCACACTGATGCAGGTACTGGTTATTCTTTTTCAAAATACAATCATTAGTACATTTCGGCATGGGAGACTGGAATTCAACAAACATTATTCTGTACTTCAAATAGAAACTGCAGCCATATTGAATAAAACTACCTAAAGGTAAATATTTTGTATGCCTCTGCTACATTCCTGCATGCCTCTGGTGAACAGAGAGCATTAGCGCCCCCTGGTGACTTTTGAAAGCTGGTCTAGCAGTGGTCTGCAGCCCTGGTCCTGGAGAGCCACAGCAGAGCCTGTAGCTCTCCAGGGCCTGTATCGCAAAGCAGGATTACTGAGTTAGCTGGATAACTGCACTGAGAAAAACACAGAGTACAGCTCTGAGTGCACATTTTGAGGAGGGAGACGTGTTTCTATTATTAATAACGTCTCAGGACGAATAATACCTTGTGCATACGTAGGCTAAACATTTTATTAACATAATACTGCAGCGTGCAGACACAGCAGTCCCGGTTCGTGGGATACGCTCACAAGATTAGGCAACTGCCTCTTTTTCAGAAACATGTAGCCCCGAGCGCGCACTAGGCCTGTCTGTTTTACTACCTAGGATACGAAGTACATGAAAGGGATGTTTCTTCGGGCATAAAATGTGACGTTAGGGAATTTAACTATCCAGTTAGATATAGTATAACTGGATATACTATTTAACTATCCAGTTAGATATAGTAGAACTGGATAGATGCTACGCGTCTCTGATAGTGGCCTGCCAGTAAACTGACTGTATGTAGGCCTAAAATAAGGTCAAAATTCGTGAGGGAACAATAATAGGGCTAGCTAACCAGCTATAAAAGCGAGATAGCAAATCGCAAGTTAGTTACGGTAGTTCATTACCTTCGTAATTAAACATTCTTCATGGAAAAACTTGTGCCCCTTTATCCAGTTGTGGCTAGTTATAGTCTCTGAGTGTTTTTTCCGCCACCGAGACAGCGTCCGAAAGGTTAATATTTGGCAGGTGTGTGAGACACCTGAGCAACGCGTCACACGTCACTCCAGTTACCATCGTTGTGGCTACAGGAAACCCGTCTGTACCTACATTACGTCACTTCTTTTTCCATTTGATGACGAGAGAACGGTCGTGCATAGAGCCTATTGGGTTTATATCTATTTTTGTACAGTCTATGGTTTATATTCTGTGGTGAAGGACGTCTATCAAAAGGCTGGGCCAGGTGCAGTATAGTTGGCAGTGCTAATTCTGTTTTGTTCAAACTTCGTTCACCCTAGCAAAACAAAAAACAAACAAAACCCAAAAATCAACACCGATACCTTGCTAAGACCAACCAGACTCAGGAAATTATTCTTGCATCCTGCGGATTTCAACAGCATGTACTCAGAATTTTATGGTTCAAAAGACCTTACACAGTTCCTTATTCCCACCAGCAGATGGCAGTCTAAACCTTACGTCCGACTCCCAGCCAAGGGGAAACAACCGCTTTTTTACGGTCTATGCTCCCTGCTCAACTGAATGCCTCTCCAGTGCAGATCTGTCCAGCCCTGTTTCTGGAGAGCCACCGTGCTATCCGTTTTCAATCCAGCGCTAACAAAGCACACGTCATTGAACAGTTAGAGATCTCGTTGAGCTTCTAATTAGTAGAATCAGGCGTGCCAAATTTAGGTTGAAATTAAAACCTACAGGATGATAGGTTTCCAGGAACAGGTTTGAGCAGCCCTGCTCCAGTGGCTGTTCAATGGTTCAGATTACACCGCACTGTCAGACAGAGGTGGAAAATTCAGGTTCACGAAGTCCACCCTTGTGCTAATTGTGACAATTAGCAAACTACCCGGATTTGCTGATTAGCATAATTCTGTTGCCAGGAGGTCTAATTAGTGAAATCGGTTGGCTGAGTTCACTGGTGGAAGAAACACACGGCAGGACTTTTACCTTCTGCACCCTGAACTTTCCAACCTCTGTTGTCAGGACAACCAAAAGTACAGGTCACTGATTGTTTCCACTGTAGATGATAGGATGTAAACAGTAAGTATTCATGGATATAATGTTTTGGCCAATGAAGACTGTGTCTAGAAAACAAGCACTTTTTTGTATTTGCATGGCCCACAGACACACTGAAACATGCAGACACACGCTTCAGGGTCCTTTTAGCTGTCTGGAGAAAGAACTAAGTGCCCCATCAGTCTGTTTGTCTTCTTGGACAGGAGATTGAAATATGATATCTGATGGTATATGTCTGCAGGAGGGGATGCAGTCTTTGGCATGTTCAACTTTGGAGGAACGCCAAAGAGATTAGATGTAGCTACTATTGCGCTGCACTGCAGCCCAGCTTCTTTCTCATAGTATTATTAAAGTATCATTTAAATCCTTCACGCAGACCCCTGTGTTATGTATGGGATGAATAGTTTTAAAGGGTCTCTGTGGCGGGTAGGTGCTCTCAGGTAACGTTGAGCGCTGTGTCAGCTTATCTCCCTTTGCGCCAATCTCCCACTGGCAGCCAGTCTGGCGCACACGTCCAGACTGATAGACAGACAGACAGACAGACAGACAGACACTCGAAGTAGGGGGACTTCCAAAAACATTCTCTGTAACCATAAACATGGGGCAACAGCATTGCTCTCCACTGACAGCCACACCACCAGCTCACGGAATGCTGCGCACAGCCGGGAGTTATGGGAAGGCTCGGCTGGAGAGGGCCTCAGTGGTGCAGGCAGGTCTGTTGCATGGAGACTCGTTGCCATGGGGTCAGAGGTGAGCTCAGGCTAAATTTAGCAATCAGCTGATCTGCCGGGGCACGCATACCAGACTAGTTTAAACAGAAACCTCTTGTGGATTCTGCAGAGTTGATCCCAAAAGGCTCCTGTTCTTGACTTCAAGTGTCCTGCATGACACTAAAGAAACATACAAAAAAAGAAAAAATGAACATAATAATGGTGAAATATTAGCACTGCTTGCACCAGTTTTCATGGTGATACTGCAGGTGTGGGAGAGTTTATTATGTGGAGCTGGACAAACACAATTATATGAGTTTAATTATAAAGTTGTAAGTTTAATTAGTTGGCAGTTCAGACTCTCACCCTTAAACTGGAATGTTCAAAACTTTCCATCTCAGGGGAGGAGGGAACGGGTGGGATGATTGGCAGTTAGAAGGCACATGGATTGAGAGGGACTGCTGTGCCCCCCCCCCATAAAATGCATGAGATGTGTGTGTGTGTGCGTGTGTGCATGCGTACGTGAGTGTGTGTGTTTGTGTGTGTGTGTGTTGATCGTTGCAGCTGGTGCTTAGCTGTCACTCGTTTTATGTATGCGACAAGATATGCCGTGTGTTAGCGACACTGTTTTTACAGTTGTCCTAACGACTGGTATTCCCCCAGAAGCAAGAGGGAGAAAATAAGTGCCTGTTCCCAAATCGGGATGGGGGGGGCGCGGGGGGGGGGGGGGCGGGGGTAGGGCGGGTGCTGGGGAGTGGGGGTTTGTGTGAGGGTAGAGATATGATTCCAGAATGTTAGCGGTGTCACAGTGAGACAATTTATCTTCTAGTTTACAAATTTTTCGTTTCTATAAATGAAAGCGCATGTCTAGTAGTACGGTGGCCAAAGCTAGCCACGCCCCCTTAGTGACGGTTAGAGTCTGGCGCACAGTTAAGGGCTGGATATCAGCGCTCAGATGTCTGACCTTTTTTTTTCTTTTTTTTGTTAAGTAACCATAACTGGCTTAAATTATCGTGACCTTTGGGAGAAGGACTTTGTCAGATTTAGATTTAGCAAACCCTTACTTTAATTTGAAATAATGATGTTTTTTCACAGACAGAATAGGGGGCAGGGATTGTACAAGATTAGTGTATGCAGTATGCTCCTCTATCACTCAGTGGACGACATGTGAGACTCCGCCCACTTCTTACGGGGTCAGCAGCTTTAATCCCCTTTAAAGGGACAGTGATGCGCATTACGTGCAATTAGACTGAGATATTTCATCATTATCTTCTCAGGACCACAAGGACAGCATGTGACGGGGGCTGCTGAGCCAGCTGCCCCCCCCCCCTCCCCCCAGCCCCCCCTTTCTGGCCCAGTGCCGGCGGCAGGGTGGGGGGGGGGCGCTGTGGGGCCACCCCCCCTGCCCCCAAAAGGGGTTGGACACGATGCCCCCCTGATGTTCGGTAGGGCAGCAGTCCTCATTCCAGCACAGCCAAGCTCAGTACTGGCCGCTTCAGACAGACTGATATCGCAGTTTTCTGTAGTGGCCTGGTATACGTGCAGTATGCAGTATGTGTGCAGTATGTGTTCAGTATGCAGTATGTGTGCAGTATGTGTGCAGTATGCAGCATGTGTGCAGTATGTTTAGTGTGTGATGCACAGGTCAGTCAGGCCAAGGGAGAGGCACTGGCTGTCTTGTTTGTTCCAGGTCAGACCCGTTCCATACTGCACAGTAATGCGCCGCTTGTGTTGTTTGACCCAGGTCAGACCCGTTCCATACTGAATTGGTTTGGTGCACAGTCATTGATGTTCAAAATAATAAAAGATTTTTTTTTTTTAAGAGACTGCACACAACCAGTGCAAAAATTTCCTGGAAAGAGGACAGGAAACGCATAACAGGAAACGCATAACAGGAAACACATAACAGATGGACAGACAGCAGAGGACAGAAATCTGGCAGTGATGTCAGTGATGATGTGTCAGCCTTCAGTAGTTCTACAAAACTTCAGTCAGGCAGTGGGGTTGTGGGACTGAGGGCAATTGCGAAACGTTAGTGCAGCTAGCCTTGGGCTAACGCAGGCGCACAGGCTATAAACAAGCTCCCCTTCTCCTTTTTTTAAAATAATGACGTTGACAAAAACACATTGCATAAACTCTTCAAAAATGGTATCTGTGGGTTTCATAACAGAAGTACGACATGGGTGAGCGTAGATGTAAATCTCACACTAACAGTTTTTAAAATTTTCTGGTCTATCTTCCAGGCTAAAGGACACCTGAAACAACTGATTAACTCTGAAGTAAATATGTGAAAGATCTGGGACAAGCAGAGAAGTAAGACTTTTGTTTATTGGGAGGATTACATAAACATCAGATATCGCCCTCTCTCTCTCTCAGATAACTTTCTAGCTCATTGTGTCTCCACTGTTAGGTAATTTTGAAGACAGTGCGAGGTCAAAGTGCACACAGTCCAGGGCAGGACTGATAACTTTTCTCAGATCTCATCTGCTTAGCACTGAGCTGATCATTTCTAAGAACGGGAAAAATGTGTCCTTTGGCTGACTGACCCACTTGCATGTATAAACCATAACGGCAAAGCTGTTCTGTGCAGCGGTGCCAAGGCATAAGCCGTTACTGAAAGACCCATCTCAAATCCCAGCGAGGTGCAAGAAGAACATGGAAATTAGGCTTAACCAGACAACAGCCTGTTGTAACATTATAGGTGAAATGTAAAACGCTAGGTCTGGAGCAAACCCAACACCGGCAGGACGGTTTCATGGAGCGTCTGGGACGGTGCTCAAAGTGGACCGGAACGGACCGGGACACCTGTACCTTTCTGTTCCATTTAAGCACGCTGCTCTGGGACGTTTCTGGTTCCCTGCCCAGATTCATCTTTCCCAGCGTCTCAGATCAGAGACACAGGTCTCAGCAGGGTTCAGGTGTGACGCACCTGTTTACCTCTTAACTGACTCAATAATCCTCAAAGGATTATTTCATACCGTTTCACCTTTCTACTGCCTTGCCCCAAAGCTGTTTTGGTCTTCATGGTTGTACCCTGATTTTAAGTTCACCACCTGACTGAAGGAACTTTTTAGAATATGCATTTCAACCTGTCATCATTTCTGAGGAGCTAACGTGAAAACTGGAAGTATGGTGATCTCGTAAATCACCATACTTACACATTTAGCATTATTGTAAATGTTTTTTTTCTGTTTGGAGCACAACTTTCTATTTTATTTTTGGAAAGTGAACCCCCTTGAAATGACAGAATGGCTCTTTGTTCAGTGCAGCCAGTACATTGTACCAGAGTGCAGAACTCAAGCATTGCCTGTCATACGGCAGGGCTGACAGGACGGCTTAAAAACAAGATGGAGACTAAAATCACCGGCGTGCGAGTGTTCCTAAGCAAGATCAAATTCCCGTCAATAGCCTGTGCTGTGTTGACAGACAGAGAGGCAGACAAACAGACACACAGACAGATAAAACCAGAAAGGTGCGCCATATGTAGGACATGTCAATCTCCTTTGTTTTTAATGATCTTGTTCCTCCCCACGTTCTTGGGTCTCTGTCTCAACTTGCCTGCAAGCACGCTTTCCCCTGGGGGAGGATATGTGCCTATTAATAGCGCTCCGGTCGCATTTAGCAGCAGTCAGCTGTTGGGGAAAATTAGCCAAACATAACTAATAACGGCTCGGTGATTTGGCCGCATAAGGAAGGGGAAAAGTGGGAACTGGGTCATTGTGTCTGGTTGATATCAGTGGAAAAACGCCTGTGAGTGAAGTGCTTTGGAAGCATAGGACTGAGCGTTTATATTTTACCAAAACAGTCGTGTGAGACCATGTGACAGCCCACAGGGCAACCGACTCTCGACGCATATATGAACCCTTTTCTTTTCCGTGCTTTCTTTAAAAAAACAGGTCGTTTATTTTTTTGCGAGTTCAAAGAGCACAGAGCTGGAGGCAATGACAATTCAACTCAGTGTGTGTTTAAAAATATTTCTTTTATTTATTTTTTTATATTTTTATTTATTTTTTACACGTTTTCAGTTCTTTTCCTCTGCAGCTGCAGGTTCCAGCGCAGAGGAGAGTGTGTCCACAGCCCAGCTCAGACGACCTGGCGGCCTCGTCCGCTAACCTCACAGGGTAACGAGCAACCCCCCCCCCCACCCCCCATCCCCCATCCCCCACCCCCCCCCCAACTCAACTGTCTGAATTTACATATACATCCATTTAGCTTTTAAAAAATATATAAAGTACCAAATGTACAAACGAAAAATAAAACTGTGTTAAAAGCAGCCGTGCGGCCTCCGGCCTCCCCTCCTCCCCGCTGTGAGCTTGCAGCTGGACAATCAAACTTCTTCAAGCTCAGGGATTGTTTTTTTTTTGGTTTCTTTTTTTGGTTTTTAGTTTTTTTTTGGTTCTTCATAAAAGTTTAAAAAGGTAAAAATGAAAGGAAACGGAAAGGGAAAAGGTGACAGCGTGCGCTGGTCCGGAGACAGGCCGTGAGGAGCTACGCGCAGAAACGGGAAGTTCTCTCCACGGGACGCAGAGCTGGTGTTCAGATGTCCATCTCGAACTGGCTGTCATCGGCTGTGGACAGAGGAGGGGGGAGGGGAGAGGGGGGGGTCAGTGTCACTGTGAGAGACTGTCTCAGTGTTAAAGTGCTTACACACCAGGCGCCAACAATCCAGTCCTCACCTGTCCACACAAGGAGTGTCAAACCTTCTCTGAAGAGGGCCGGTGTGGGTGCAGGTTTTTGCATTGGCCCAGCATTAAGGCAGCAGATTCTGCTCGTCAAGGACTTGATTTAAAACCACTAGGTGTCGTACTGCGGGGCAAAAACAGGACCTGTACCCACGCCAGCCCTTTTTCGGATAAGATGGGACACTCCCGGACTCCACAGCAGCTTTGCACGCAGCCCACTTCCCCAAAACACTCTTAAAATGGCTGCCGGTGGTACATTTCCAGCGTAAATCAAAACTCAGGATTGAGAAAGAAGCGAGACTTCCTCTTTGGCACTAACGGCGGGTCACCTTGAAACGTCATTACAGAATAAACTCACGCGCAGGAACAAAATAAACCAGATAAATCAATGACACAGATAAGAGGCCGACAAGCTGTACCCTCCCCCGCTATCTCCGCTCACAGGCCCGCGGGGGGGAACACCCGTCCTCGCCCCCGCCTCACGTCTGATTTACAGGGCTCAGGAACACCTGACTCCAAAAGTCCCGATAAACGCCAAACACCAGATCTACGGGGGGGGGGGCAGCGGAAGGTCAGGAGCGCTGCTGCATTTCGTTCCCGAACAGAGAAGGTCGAGGGTCGAACTGTTTACGCTTCCCCGTGTAAATACTGTGGCCACACTGCCAAAAGAAAAAAACATTTTAAAAAGAAGAGAAGGCTCCCAAGGCCAACGCCTGTGTCTTGTGTCACTCTTCAAACGCACGCCGAGCCAGGTTCACAGGACCGGGCCAGGGGGAACAGGCTTATTTTTGGAGCCCATGTGTTACTTTCCTGACAGGAGACAATGAATGATGCAACATTTTCCATAACAACAAACCGGAGGGCTACAGGACTACAACTCCCAGCAGCACCCTAAACACATGCTACAGCATTGACACAGTGGTGTGCAGCAGGTCCTGGACACAGAGGGTAAGCAGCAGTGAGGAGCTGCAGGGCCAACACTGCCGCAGCCCTGGAGGGGTGACCCAGTTCGAGGAAAGGCATTTTCCTAACGCTGGGCTCCAGGAACTCAAGTTTGGGGAGGGGGGAGGGGGGAGGGGTGACCTACATGTCTGTGCTTCTGTCAGTAAAGCCACCCCCCCCCATGACAGCGCGGTCTGTGATTAACGCCACAGAAATAAAAACTGGGATTTCCAGTCGTTCCACCGGTCTTTGGACAGGAAACTCTGCCGTCCCAGAAGACCCCTCTGGGGCGCGACACTCCGAGCGCCTGCATGCGCGCACGTGCGCCTGCATCGCATGTCGGGCGTGGGGTGGGGGCGGGGCACGCAGGCGTACAGGCGGGGTGGGGGGGGGGGGAGGGGGGCGGGTCATGCAGGCATACAGGCGGGGTGGGGGTTGCATGCAGGCGTACAGGCAGGGTGGGGGGGGGGGAGGGGGGTGGGGCATGCAGGTGTACAGGCGGGGTGGGGGGGGCGGGGCATGCAGGCGTACAGGCGGAGTGGGGGTTGCATGCAGGCGTACAGGTGGGGTGGAGGGGGAGGGGGGCGCGGCATGCAGGCGTACAGGTGGGGGGGGGGATACGGGGACGGAACACACGCTCTCACCTGGCAGGTCCTTCTCCTCCTCCTCCAACTCCTCTTTCAGCTCCTGCAGCTTCCCCAGGGGTTGTGACGACGGGACGGTCACCCCGGGGATTTGGGGTAGGCAGCAGGGGGGGGGTGCGGGCGATGGGCGAGTTTCGGCAGTCGAGCAGGAACTTCCTGTCGTAGATGATCCGGGTTCCTGCAGGACAGAGGGACAGGACAGCCGCACTCACTCTACGCTCCAGTACAGGAAACAGGAAACAGGTACAGCCCAGGGGCCACATCAGTCTGTGTGGACCTCACAAACCATCTTACAGTCAGTAAAACAGGCACACACAATAAGACTGCTTGTTTGGATGGAGAGAGTTCACTCCTCCAGTTATTTTAACAGGCAGACCCACCCCCCCCCCCCCCGCCCCCTCCCCGGATCTAGGGACTGCATGTACTCTGTAAGAGCTGATTTGCCACTGAACATTCTACTGTGTGATCAACAAACACTCACTGCAGGAGATGAGCCGGCCCCTGGGGAGGCTAGCAGTGCCGAACCAGTTCTAGGAAAACTCTGCAAACACACTGACGTGTATAAACTTCGGCCACCATTTCGCCTCAATAGGGGAGGGGGGGACCAGCAGCTGGCAAAGGATTATGGGAAATCCCAGAGGGGCCATAACCGCCACAGCAGCCGGCCCCTCTGAAGTTTAGCGGTCTTGTTATCTTCCGAAACGCGAGCACTGAATACACCCCCCCCGAGTGGATGTTACCGAACGACACCGAGCAGTGACACGCTGTTCTGGGGGGGGGGGGGGGGGGCGCTGAAGTTTGTACTGTACTGGGCGTGGCCCGTGGTTTGACCCCCACTGTACCTGTCAGCCCTCTGAGGGGTGGAAAAACAGGTTATGCAACCTGGACTGTGGAGCGTGTCCAGGACAAAGGACCCCCATGGTGGGGGGGGGGGCGCGTGCTGGAATGCAGGGGCACAGAGAACTCCAGTGAAAAGCAGGCTCTGCATCATACACACACACACACACACACACACACTCACAAACGCATACACACACACACACACACCCACTTGCACACCAAACTTATTTTGTGAAGAAAAAATGTTTAACTTACAAGTCACATGTTAAGCAAAAATATTTATCATTGAATACAGGCAGCATGCACACACACGCGAACGTGTGCACACTCATGCACTCACACACTCACTCGCTCGCTCACTCGTGACTGTAACTGAGAACAGCTGTGTGTCCCTCTCCTATAGGGTGGGACAGGAGCCCAGTGGTGGGGTGACTCTGGGGGACCCACCCCTGGGACCCCCCCCCTCTTGGGGGACCTGCATCTAAGCGAGGTGGTGATCTGACGGCTGTTTACTGCTCTGATGTGTGACGGGTTCTGCTTAAAATGCTCTGTTTTTACACTTCCTCCCCCGGGGGGCTGATATCTGTGGGGGGGGGGGGGGGGCTGGTGTTTACAGGCGAGGAGGATCTGCATGTTCTCAGCACCCCATCCCTCCCATCGCCGGCCAATCGCTGACTGACGTGCGTTCACTCACAGACCAGCTGCTCCGTGAGAGAAAGCCCTCTCTAGACTCCACGCTCTCAGAAACATGGGCTCTTCCCTCCCATCGCCAGGCCAATCGCACGCAGATCAGCCGCTGAGTGCAAGGTCTGGGCTGGGCGAGGAGATCTCTCTCCGGACTCCACGCTCAGACGGGCCAGGCGATCTGTGGGCCCGACTCCACCTGAGCCTGGATTTCACCCACAGCTCTTATCCGCCCCGTGTTGCAAAACACACGCCTGTGCAGACAGCACACACACTCCTACGCCGACACTAATCACAAACCTTTAGGGAACCGGTTGTGTGTGTGAGTGTGTGTGTGTGTGGAGGGGGAGGGGGAGGGGGGGGGGATGGGGAGAACACCCTCCAAAATCGGAAGGCTGGAGCCAGTTTTGACGGGACGTGAAAATGAGGTGCGTACAGTTTTTAGAGCTCCTCACACAGGCTCCACTTTCAGCGCAAGCGAACGCCGGCTTTGGCGCGGCGCTGCGAGGTCTGGGTGCGAGCCAGCTGCTGATTGGCCAGCGTTGTGGGGACTGTTTCTAGGCGCTGGGCTGGCACCGCTGACCCGGCCTCAGGCGTTATCTGCAGCAGGACCTGGGACAGCCCGCAGAGCTCACCTGCCCCCATCACCAGCCCAAAATCACCTGAAAGGAGCGCCCTCTCTCTCTCTCCCTCTCATTCCCTCCCTCTCTCTCTCCCTCTCATTCCCTCCCTCTCTCTCTCTCTCTCTCCCTCTCATTCCCTCCCTCTCCCTCTCTCTCTCTCTCCCTCCCTCCCTCTCTCTCTCCCTCTCTCCCGTCCTCCCTCCCTCTCTCTCTCCCTCTCTACAGAGCCCGGCTTTCCTCCGAACTTTTTCGCGTTCTCAGAAAGGGGTGGTGTTGTGGGCCCTCTGCAGCAGGACAGAATGTTCTCAGCTATTCCTGTGATCCTGCTCTGCCGAGGGGGGGGCACCTCTGTTCACCGTCCCGTTCGGGGCCCCCCTGGAAACACGCCAACCAGGCAGAGGGAGTGTGTGTGTGTGTGTGTGTGTGTGTGTGTGTGTGTACGCGCACGCTCAAATGCGCGTATACATGCTTTTCTCTGCAAGTCCTTGTTTGACCGGTAATGCCTCCCGTACCAATACTACTAATAGCTCCAGGCTGCAATATTATTTTCTTGTTGCTTTGACAAAATATGAGTTGAGTATGAATGCCAGCACCTCCTCCCCCCGCCCCCCCCGCCCTCTAAGGATGTGGTTAGTGTCATGTGTGCCAAGCGCCCAATGAGTTCTCATCAATATTTTTTTCCCCTTGTTATGACACAGTTGATAAGCATAACTAACAACATATAGGCCACATGCAGGGTCCAGCCCCTCAAGAATATTACGTAAGATCCCATAAGGGATCTCTTGCAATGCATTAAACGACATCCACATTTACTCTGGTACCAGCGACGATAATAACGAACTCCGCGGTATTCGCTTGTTCACGGGACCTGAATTCTAACACTCGCCCTCAACATAAACAATGGGCACAGTCAGGACCATTGCCAGTCGCTCTCACGTGGTTTGGATAAATAAGCCGTCGTTCCAGTGTTTACCGCTGGAGCACACTGTTGATGAAACACAGCACGCCATGCCCATGCTTGAAAGCAAGAGAACGCAACAACATCCCGAGTTTGAGAAGTTGCATGAACGTGCGCGGGGTACTGGAGAGACTTCGTATCTGTATTACTGCGCTTTACACTAGCCGGCGACCGAATTCGCCAATGCATTGAAATTAGTTGATATGCAAAGCTGTAGACATAGACATAACATGGGCTGGATCCATGCACGAGTTCACTAAGTTTAAGAAATGTAAGTAACCCAAACGTCTAACATTACATGCCGGAGACGCACACACTGTCACGGCGCAGGGATTACGCACCGAGTAGATATTAGCTAGCAGCTCAATGCCTGCTCGCAAGAATGGGGGGCACCGAAGCAAAGCGCCAACGCCGCGGAAAATATCCCCAGTTCACCGAGGGCCAGCACGCGCTGTTCCAAACGATACAAAATAACCGTTGGGATGAGGCGGGGCGCGCGCGGCGTGCCTCCCGTCTTGGATCACTCTGTCGCTAAAGTCATTTTCATTTTTCATACTTTTCTACAGTCTATGAGTCAGACGCACAATTAATTCAAGGCATGTACGCGCATTTCCAATCGAAAAGGCAGGACGAACTCAGCCTAAACTCAGAATTGAAGTATAAAATATTCGCTTGTAGAGATTCGGGACCTTGTCGTGGGGAAATAACGGTAGCTTAAACGGTATTATTTATAGCCAACAATCTAAGGTAATATATATATATATATATATATATATATATATATATATATATATATATATATATATATATATATATATATCTAATTAAGACCGTAAGAATACCTTGTTCGTCTGGAAATCAGTACCTGATTTTTGGTATGAAAGCAAGCTGCTTTGAGGTTTGAGGACCCCCCCTATCCAAAAAACTACGTATTGTAACATATAAACAAGCATCACTACGTCTTTTTTTTTTACAACGGGCAAACTGAAAGCACAAAAAGTTTAACAATAGCTAACACTTCACCTGCAAAAATACTTCACGCGCACAGTTAGGGAAGCTTACCTCCAGGCGTCGTAGAGAAGAGAGTGCCCCCGGGTGTCTGACTGTAGCAGTCGGGAAGCTGCGACCAGTCCTTCAGATGCATAATTCGAGTGGGAATGGGGCAGCTTTTGGTCTGATTGCACTTAGTAGACATTTTTTTTATTTATTAACTATTGTATTATTTACCGCTAAACAACTCTATTTCTATAATATGGGCTGCGGAGTTGGCTAGATAAGGCAAACGAGTCTATTCAAGAGCCACAAATTGGAACAAAGCCGGGTAGCTAGTCACTTAAAGACGGAACTGCATTAAAACAGATATTGCCCGCGAGATGGGGGGGGGGGAATAAATCCAGATATTTTTAAGCCAGCTCGGTGAGAGGTTGGTGTCCTACACGCATCGGGCGAGGCAGGGCTTGAATGCAATGTGTTGACCATGTGCGCCTGTTTTTGCAGAGCGAGTTCTGACAAAAAAAAAAAAAAACCTACGTGACCAGACTCATGTGATGTCCCGTGGTTTCGCAACTACTGAAAAGCGCCCGAGTTCCTGTCACGTGGTGCCAACTTCGTGCAGGGACCAGGCGTTTATTTATCAAACGGTATTCACCCTCACCGTCTTCTAAGCGGATGCACGAGAATATTAGGATTTGTTTCAGACTAAGGCCATTATGGACATATTGATAAAGTTATATTTGTGTCGCACCAAACCTGCGCGTTATTTCCATAACGATTTTTTTTTTATTTTTACAAATTTGCCTGGAAAGTTTGAGCGATAATATTTTTTACGTTCTATAAGACAACATTTTTAGTGGAATTATATTGAAAGTTAAGAGACAATAAATGCTGCATGTCATAGACCTATTTGGCAAAGCCACGTAGGGACGATTTGTGTTTACCAGCTACGTGTGCGTCACCTATCTATCGTGCTAATAAGCAAAGGAAGCTACTGTACAAAGTTTAGGGAGTGATCTGTTTGCGACACATTGCAAGCTCTCTGTTTACATTACATCAGTCGGATATGCGCCGATGACAAAAACGGTACAGGTGGAAGTAGATTTGATTATCAAGTGTACGTTATAGGTATGATTCCGGTTGAAGTCAGACAAAAATCCAATATATGGAAAAAGTATATACAAGTATGTATGGGTAGAAGGTGCACGAATTAAAACCGTGATAAATACAGACGAGGAGCGCTCAATACAGACCCCGGATCTGTTCACTATTCAAAACACAATCGGATACCAGCACTGCAATTATGTATTTTTCTTAGATTTTAAAATGTAAATTAATCTAATGTGAAATTCCGGCAACCGATAAAGGAAACACAGATTAAGCACGGAGATAAAACTCAGATTAAAACACCGAATGAACTGAATAAAATTAACTATTAATTGTAATCATGTACGTTTAGAGCTACTGTTTTTTAACCCGTCCTGAGCTCAGAGGAATGTACCGAGTTCAGGTGCATGCACCTACTCGGATGGGACGGAAGAAATGCAGAAGAATTACTGCACGCGGCGCACTTTCTAATCGGCTTGCACCCTACGGCTTGCACGCAGCAGTCACGCTCAGTATCGCGCGTGTTACTCGCATTGCACCTGTTGCTCGCATTGCACGATCACTGTGCATGTGTCAACGTGTTCGTTAACACAGTGTTGATTTTCCTGGAAGCCAGTTATGAATTATTGTATTTTACATTTTTGTAGTATTTATTCCAGCCTATAGCATACAACATATTAAACAACTGACATTACAATGAACGTTTAAAACTAACCGAGCAATGCAAAGCACCGCTGTGTAATTTCGAAAGCTGGAATCCTGAACTAGATAAAGCCTGCTGTGTCTGTAGATACAGTTGAGTGTGTTTGTGTGTGTGTGTGTGTGTGTGTGTGGTGCAGGTTTGCACAACAAGGGCTGATCCGTTTCAGGATTTTGTGCAAGTTATGCACAATTATTAGTTCAATCATATTTTTATCTGTTTAAGAATCAGCTACAGCTGCAGATTTTACTGTGCTCAAGTGCAAGAGCGAAACAGCATTTATCAAGCATTTACAACACTGACAGAGTTACACCAGCTACAGCACTGACAACGCTGACAGTTGCACTGGCTACAACAATGACAGAGCTACACCAGCAACAACACTGACAGTTACACCAGCTACAGCACTGACAGAGTTACACCAGCTACAGCACTGACAGTTACACCAGCTGCAGCACTGACAGTTATACCAGCTACAGCACTGACAGTTACACCAGCTGCAGCACTGACAGAGTTATACCAGCTACAGCACTGACAGTTACATCAGCTGCAGCACTGACAGTTATACCAGCTACAGCACTGACAGAGTTATACCAGCTGCAGCACTGACAGTTACACCAGCTGCAGCACTGACAGTTATACCAGCTACAGCACCGACAGCTACAGCACTGACAGAGTTACACCAGCTGCAGCACTGACAGAGTTACACCAGCTACAGCACTGACAACGCTGACAGTTGCACTGGCTACAACAATGACAGAGTTACACCAGCAACAACACTGACAGTTACACCAGCTACAGCACTGACAGAGTTACACCAGCTGCAGCACTGACAGTTACACCAGCTGCAGCACTGACAGAGTTATACCAGCTGCAGCACTGACAGTTACACCAGCTGCAGCACTGACAGTTATACCAGCTACAGCACCGACAGAGTTATACCAGCTACAGCACTGACAACACTGGCAGTTGCAGAGCTTGTTGGCTGAAATGAGAGAACCGGTCCAGATATCAACACATCACAAACCTGACCTCTGACAGCAGATAGACTAAAGCCAACAGCGAGCGAGGCCAGGTGTTTGCCAGCCAGCATGTGATGGACCCTGTGACCTTCTGGGTGATGATTTTGCGGTTTTGTGAGAGTACAGTTGAGATCAGGTTATGGCCCGGCTTTTCAGCAGGATGGACTGGGCAGCTTGTTGCTATCAGGTGCAAGCTAGCGCCAAAAACAAGCAAATCCTTCAGGAGAACCTGTTTCAGTCTGCAGAAATTTGCATTCAGGGCAAATATTCATGTTCCGACAGGACAATTACCCAAAGCGCATGCCGAAAAAAAAACTACAGGAATGATTTTGAAAGAGAGGTCAGTATCGGAGAACGGTCCAGCCAAAGCTCAGACTTGAATTCCGTCAAATATGTGGCTTGGCCTGAATATCACTGTCTCTCCCAAAGGGTCCAACCTAGGAAGCGTTGGAGGAAATTTGCATGAAGGAACCGACGAGAATCCCCAAATCTGCGACGCCTGAGAAGACTGGATGGAGCGTCCCAACAAAGGCTCACCTCCAGAGTACTGCCCCTGGGGGCTAGGACGAATAATCCCCTAAATGAGAACTCTTTCATTTTACACAAAATATTAACACATTTGTCCCCTGCATAAAACATTGGAATTTGTATTCCATGCATTAAGTTTGTGCAATGAGACAAAATGTGAAGAGTACAGTAAGGTGGCGATCACTTTCTGAAGGCTGTGTGTGTGTGTATATATACGTATATATAAAATGTATGCAAAAATATGTTCTCGTCTAAATGCAAGCAAATGCGGGCATTCATTCTGGATAACAGGACTGCAAGTCATGGGCCCTGTTTTTAAAAACCAAGCAATGACGTCAGTCTGCTGAACTTGTTTTCCACTCCAGACCTGCAACCTTTTCCTCCAGTGACCTTGTGCCAACAGCAGAGGGCGCCGATGTAGCCAGTATCTTAAATTGAACCTATAATTCTGTGGTACAGAGACCATTTCTCATTCTAGTTCAGAAAAGCAGGCCTGAACTTCAGTTTGTAATGAGAGTAAATCAAACTTTTACCTGTCGAGGGAATGTGATAATAAGAGTTGTGAGGAAAGTGCTTCAATAGCTCATATAACGGATGTGTTTATCCCTTTAACCCTCAGCCCTCTGTAGTCGAGAGTTCACCAATAAAAAAACCCTAACTTGCTCTGCCCATTACAGACAAAACAGTATTGAGCTTCTGTTGAAGAATATGGGTAAGTGAACCAATACACCAATCTATTACAGAAACAGGGCAATGCTGTAAAAGAGCATCAGCCAATCACGTATCAAACAAAAGTGTAAATAAAAACAGTCGTGTCATTTTGGAGAATTTGAAGGAAACAAAGGAAAAATCGGGTCCATTTCCATCTTTTTATTGAATATTAAGGTAAATATTTCACATTAATACAGGCTACATAAAGTAGAGCCACTATACGACATGAAATTTACTCTCATTTTAACCCTTTTTTAGTATGTAAACAATTATACATGTATTTACCACTCTAAAAGGTCTGATTTATGCTTCTCTGTAGTCTAGTTCTTGTCCGAGTATAAATAGCTTACGGTCCTGTGAGCCCGGCCAGATCAAGAACGGTTTAGGTGTGGTTTAAAGTCAAAATGGCTACGCTACGCAGAGGTGGTGTCCTGTTGAACAGGCAATCCCGTTTGTTCATAGACAGTGGTAAAGTAACAGCCCACACTCAATTCTCATCGTTTTTTTATTTATTTTTTAGTTAGGCACATCAAAAATGGCGTCCGGCCTCTGCGCTTCTCGTCTCGTTTAGGACACCTCTAGGTTAACATTATCATCGCGATTATCTTGTTCATTAGGAATTCACGTCGTCTCTGGCGCTGGGTGTGCACACGCCCGCCCGTCGCCCATCGCTCCCGCACTCAGTTCACGTGGTTCAGGTGCACGTTCCCCACGTGTGGGGCCCACGTACCGGGCCAGACCTGCAGGGAGAGAGAGACGATCAGCCACCAGCAGGAGCAGCGACACACAGAGAGACACACAGAGACGGAGACCCGATCAACCACCAGCAGGAGCAGCGACACACAGAGACAGAGACCCGATCAGCCACCAGCGGGAGCAGCGACAGACGGAGAGAGACAGAGCCAGAGACCTGGCGCCAAGCGGCTACTCGCAGTACTGACACAGCACTGACAGCGATACAGAGTAACAAGTGACACAAGAGTTCTAGAATTTAAGTAATGGTGCTAACAGTGTAATAGAATTCACACATAACAAGTAATGGCATTGGCAGTGATAGGATTTGGTGCAGACAGGGATGTTCCTGACACAAAAAGTGATGAGGAATGGCTCTGATAGAGAGTGGCGACTGACGGGGGTGAGTGACAGGGGTGAGCCCAGCCTCAGGGACAGGCGGGATATTTCGGGGAGCCCTCACCTGCTGGGGGTCTGAGTTCTCCGCAGAGTTGGGGACGACTTTGAGGATGGGGTTCCAGGCGGGGTCAGCGCTGTGCAGGCCGTTGTACATGGGGGCCCCCGGCCCCTCCATCGGGGGGTGGGGGGGGATCATCGGTCCTCCGTACATCGACAACGGCATCCCCTGGAGACGGGGAAAAAAAAATCACACGCCGCTCGAGAGTCAGACGCCGCACGGAATGCACCTTCACCTTGGCTCGCCAATGTCTTTACGTACAGCCTGAGTGTGTGTTTGTGAGTGTGTGTGTATGTGCGTGCACGCATGTCTGCGTAGTTGTAGTTGTGTGTGTGTCTGTGTGTGTGTGTGTGTAGGTGCATGTTAATGTATAAGCATTAGATGAAGGTCTGGTGACTCACATGGACACTGGACTGAATAAATGAGATCTGTCCCTAGCACAGTGTGTGTAAACAGCACCTCCTCCGCAGTACCGCACTGACCTTGGAGAAGTCCATGAAGCTGCTGGGGAGGCCCTGGTTTGGGTGGCCCTGGCTGGGGTGGCCCTGGTGGAAGGCGTTGGAGGGCGCCACAATGCCCGTGTCGTCCTGCTCCAGGGGCTGGTGCTGGGACATCGCCGACAGCTCTGGCAGCTGCTGCTGCAGCATGTGCCCGCCCATGAGGGGCTGCGACCAGCCCGACATCGCCTCTGCAGCACCACAACATCATCGGTTCAGATCCCACAATCACAACCACAACATCATCGGTTCAGATCCCACAATCACAACCACAACATCATCGGTTCAGATCCCACACAGTCAAAACCACAACATCATCAGTTCAGATATCAGTCAAAACCACAACATCATCGGTTCAGATCTCACACAATCAAAACCACAACACCATCGGTTCAGATTCCAGTCAAAACCACAACATCATCAGCTCAGATCCCACAATCACCACAGCATCATCGGTTCAGATCCCAGTCAAAACCATAACATCAGCTCAGATCCCAGTCAGAACCACCACATCATCGGTTCAGACCCCAGTCAAAACCACAACATGAGCTCAGAAACCACAATTACAACCACATCTTCAGCTCAGATCGCACAGACAAAACCACAACCATGTCAGATCATTCCCCAAACACTCACAGAGCAAAACCACTTCACACTCAAGCTTAACAAATTTAGCAGTGACCATGAATGACTCAAAACGGCTTGTGAAGAGAGAAAAACAGCCAAAGCTTGACACAGAGTGTAAAATGATCTACTCCAGGCTTTTCACAGCTTACAAGATTCTATTCAACCCGACCCATTACAGCTGATCTCACTAGGCCCACTAAGCCCTTCTAAGGCTGGGGGAACCAGCTCCCAACTAGCGACCCCCCACCCCCTCACCTGAGGCACTGCCCACGCCGAAGGACCAGATGCCGCCCTGGCCGACGGGCGCGGTGTAGCTGCTGGTGAGGAGGGCGGGGTTAACGGAGCCCGTCTGCCGGATGCGGGCCAGGCGCTCGGTGCCGATGGGCGGCGGAACCTTCCGGTCCTGCAGGCCGGGGCCGCCGGGCTTGGACTGGATCAGGGGCGGGGCCGACGAGGAGGCGGAGAGCGGGGAGGACGCGCCTGACGACACGGAGGGGGCCGGGGACTCACCTGGGGGGGGGGGGGGGGGGGGCGCACACATTAAACCACAGACACCACAGCACACTGACCGTACAGCACAACCCGACCAGTAAGAGTCCCCATACCACATCCCCCCCTGCAGGGGGCAGTATAAGAACTTTTTAAAAATATCATTTTTAAATATCAAACATTGAAGCCTCGGCTGAATAAAATGAGCTTAAGTGAGTGTGTATGGTCTTCTTTCGTTGGTTCATGCGTCTGGACCAGACTCATCCCTGAAACACACCCCACATAAGCACGCAAACGCAAAGGACGACGCCAGGCCGAAGTTCTGCAAACGCACGGCCTGGCTGCACACGCTCAATGAGCGCTCTCATGTCCCTGTGGGGCTAATAAACTCCAGTCAAGGGGGCGATACAGAGCAGTTATAAAAGACTGAGCGGATGTCTGCTTCATCCTGTTGTTGCCGGCTACAGCGCCCCCTCGCTGTGACGCTTGACACTACAGCTCACGCTTGTGTATAGAATTTCTGGAGACACATTTTAAAACACACGAAACCGGCGTAGCATAGCCTAGCGCAAAAGCATCAGCGTTCATGTTAACGCAGGGTATGTTTGGGGCCTTAAAACCCATCGATATTAAAGTCACAGGACTCTTAATGTGAAGGGTCATTTCAGGCAGGGTGTTCTGAGCACAGAGGTCTGAAAAACACAGTGACTGACAGGCAGCCAGAGCAGGGACAGGAAGTTGGCGGGTACGTACAGGAAGTTGGCAGGTACGTACAGGAAGTGGAGGCGCTCCAGGGGTGGGGGGAGAAGTGCTGGCGGCTGAAGGAGGGCGTGCCGACGGGGGCGGGGCCAGCGCAGGGGGCGTGGCCGGGCAGGAACACCGGGCTGCCCGAGATGCTGGTGGCAAAGCTGGTCAGCACGGCCGAGGAGGCGGAGCTCGAGCTCATCGAGGGATCCAATGGGTGCACAGCTGAGCCACCCAGGGCGAGAAAGACACATCACACACCATGTACAACCCCTGCCACAATCCCCCCCACAAATTACTACTCACCCCCCCTCCCAAATTACTAATCACCCCCCCTCCCAAATTACTAATCACCCCCCCTCCCAAATTACTACTCACCCCCCCTCCCAAATTACTACTCACCCCCCCTCCCAAATTACTAATCACCCCCCCTCCCAAATTACTAATCACCCCCCCTCCCAAATTACTACTCACCCCCCCTCCCAAATTACTACTCACCCCCCCCTCCCAAATTACTACTCACCCCCCCTCCCAAATTACTACTCACCCCCCCCTCCCAAATTACTACTCACCCCCCCTCCCAAATTACTACTCACCCCCCCCCTCCCAAATTACTACTCACCCCCCCCTCCCAAATTACTACTCACCCCCCCCCCTCCCAAATTACTACTCACCCCCCCCTCCCAAATTACTACTCACCCCCCCCTCCCAAATTACTACTCACCCCCCCTCCCAAATTACTACTCACCCCCCCCCCTCCCAAATTACTACTCACCCCCCCCTCCCAAATTACTACTCACCCCCCCTCCCAAATTACTACTCACCCCCCCCAATTCACCCCCATCTTATTTCCACTCTAATGATGCTGAAACCGATACTGAAAGATCTGCTTTAAGTCTTTGCCTTGTGTTACTTCACTGAGTAGATAAAATGGATAAAGATCGCGCAGTCTTATTTTTTTCTGTGTGCAGAAACCTGCTTTTGATTTTTTTTCCATAACTGCATTTATCAGGGGCATACACATCGCAGTAAAGTAATGCACCAATCAAAGTCCTACGGTAATTCATCTCTGGACCAATTAACCAATTATCTCAACCAATCATGGCACTCATGCATCCACATGCAGGTTTTGATTGGCGGTTCTCACCGATGGGGCTGCTGACCAGCCTCTGGGAGGAGGAGCGGTAGCCGGGGGCCTTGGACCCGTCCGGGGGGGTCATGACGGCCTCCATCTGGCCCATGCTCATGTAGGCGGGGGGGCCGCTGTAGCTCTGCTCCGGGGCGGTGCGGGTGGGCAGGTGACACGCCCCCCACACCTGGCTGTTGCCCACCTGGCTGCCGTCGAACATGCTGCTGAAGTGGTTGAAGAGGGCAGCAGGTCCGAAGTTGGGGGGCAGCTGGGCCTTGGCCCCCCCGTGCAGGTGCACCTGGGAGCCATTCATCAGGCCGGGGGCCTGGTGGGGGGGTGGGGCGTGGCCAGGATGCTGCTGCTGCTGTTTCAGCGGCTCTGGGGCCACGTTCAGGGGCACGAACACGCTCTGTTGCTCCGGCAACGGGTAGAAGGGGCCGGGCGGCTGCATGCGGTGGGACATTCTGGGGGCGTTGCTGGTGTGCGCCACCGAGCAGGAAGGGGCGAGGTTAGCGGAAGTGGGCGGGACCAGGGCAGGCGTCGCCGGCTCTGCGCCGGAGGAGAAGGGGACGGGCGGCTGGGGGGCGGGCAGGGACGTGGGCGGGGCCGAGAAGGGGAGGGGCCCGGCGGAGCCGACGGCGTCAGAAACTCCCGCGGCGGTGACGGGCGTGGGCGTGGCCTCCAGAGACGGCTTCTCCTTCCCGGGCGTGGGGGCCCCGCTGGGCTCCTGTTTGGGGGCGTGCTGCTGTTGGGCGGGCGGGGCGATGGGAGGGGGAGGAGGGGTGGAGGGCGTGGCGAGCGGGAGGGCGGAGCCGTGCTGGTGGGCGGGGGAACCCGCCAGCCGCGTGGCGCAGGCGCTGCTGACCGTGGTGGTCGCCGCGGCAACCTTGGGCTCGGGCGCGAACAGCTGCTTCCTGACGGACGAGGGGGTGGGGGCGCTGGGGGGGCAGGGCGGGGCCGAGGCGGAGACCGAAGGGGGCGTGGCCACGGCGGCGGAGGCGGGGTTGGCGCCGGTGGAGGAGGCGGCGGCGGCGTACTCGGCGTGGGAGGGGCCGGGGCGGGCCCCCCCGGTGCCGTTGTGTTTCGGGGAGCTGTTGGAGCTGCCCGGGCTGACGGGGCGCACGGGGAAGGGCCCCCAGGTGCTGGGCGTCGGGGTGAAGGTGCCCCCGAACTGCGCCATGGGCAGCCGCGGGTGGCGGATCTGGTGCATAGTCTGCGCGGCCAGCAGCGCCAGCTGGGGGTGGGCGTACGCCAGGGGGAGGGACACCGGGAAGGCCGGCCGCACCCCCGACGGCAGCCCCTTCCCCAGCTTCCCCGCCGAGGAGGAGGACGAGGACGAAGACGAAGGCTGGAAGGACATGCCGGAGGACGTCGCCATGGACGCCAGGGCCTTGGAGCCGCCGGCCACGCCTCCCGACGGCGGGAAGGACGAGCCCATCTTGTGCGCGCCCGGGGCGCGGATGTGGTTTCGGGGGATCAGGTCCTCCAGCTCCTTGGCGGGGTCCTGGATCAGCGCGTTGATCAGCTGGACGGCGTGCCGCGTCGACTCCGTGCCCCCCCTGCAAACACACACACCGAGGGGGGGGGTCAGAGAGGGGACCGCACGTACCTCAACGACTTCACTTATTCTCCCCTCCTAATTTGGAACAGCACCCTTCATCACAGAAACAGACTCGGGCAGACCACAGGGGCCTAAACCTCCCAGCAACAAGCCTGGGGTTACCATGGAGACTGGAACCCCTGCGAACGCGCCCCTGGGTGCTGCTGCAGCAGCTGACATGACTGAGCGTTCTGTCATTATGAGTCCTGTAAGGGGGAGGGGCTAATCTGGCTGAAGCACAAAGCTTCCGATCCTCAACACCTAGTTTCACCGTCATAAACTCAAGAAGGCCAGCAGGGTAATGGGGAGAGGAGGCGGAGAGACAGACAGACAGACAGACAGACAGACAGACAGACAGACAGGACAGAGACAGACAGACGCGGGGTCGAGGGTCGTACCGGATGGTGATCATCCGCTCGCCGTTCTTGTCCTTCTGCTTGTCCACGTCGATGTGTGCGCCCGTCACGTCCTGGATGGCAGTGATGTTGCAGCCGCCCCGTCCCATGATCCTCGACACCACGGACGCCGGGACCGACAGCTTCTTAGACCTGCGCGGACCCACAGACACTCCTTACTGTCTGCTCACCCAGGCCTCACTTTCCCAGACTGCAATGTGCACTTTTCACATGGCAACCAGCACGAGATAAGTGCATTGTGGGAGATGTAGTTTCATAGAAACTGAACAGGAATATGGGGTGGTGGGTATGTCACCTCAGAAAACACAGAGAGGAGCTCTTTCTGCAAGACACCCACCTCCGTACGACCTCCTTCCAGCCCTCCTCTCTCTTCTGGCCCCTCTTGGGGCTGGCGAGGCTCATCTTGCCGCTGGGGGAGGACACTGGCAGTGACATCGTCTTGAAGGGGGAGGGCAGGGAGCTGGGCGTCAAGCCGCTGCCGCAGTCCTGCACCCTGAAGGGGGAGGGGCAAAGGCGCGCACACACCCGTCAATCATCTCACCCGTCAATCATCTCAGCCACACTGTGATCAAAGGGACTAACAATCATGTCAAATTACAGAGCTCTGAATAATTCTGCAAAAAAAAAACTACAAATAAAAACAACTTCTGTTCTATGACACTTCACACCTTTAGGCAGTTTACGAGAACGTCTGAATCATTACTGGCATCTTTACTGGGAAACGCTGAGCGTTCATCTGCTATGAGTGACAGTGCAGCCCTTAGGAGCTGTGGATGGGGGGAATGTTCTGGCTGGTGCACGGGTTTGAGTCAGCACGCTCAGGGGCACAGTTACTCACCTCTGTGGTTTGGATACGGACACCGTCACCTTCTCGTCGCGAGAGCCGTGCAGGGGGGGGCCATGCCTCCTCTCAGGGGCGGGCGGGGCGTGGGCGTGGGCGGGGACGGAGGGGGCGGAGGAGGACGAGGAGGAGGAGGAGGAAGAGGAGGACAAGGAGGACGAGGGCAGGTCGGGCAGGTAGTTGAGCTCCTGGCTCTTGCCACTGCAGCTGCTCTCGCTGTTGCAGTCGGCGCTGTCCAGGTTGTCGGAGTCGCTGTGCCCCCCCGGCGCCCCCCCGCCCCGCGGCTCGCCCTGGATCTTGTTGCGGTCGGCCCGCTGCTGCGCCAGCGCCACCTGCGGGTCCTGCAGGATGATGGGCTCGCTGGCGCAGTCCTTGGTCTTGTTCTTCTTGTTCTTGCGGCTGGCGGTGGGGGTGGAGGCCGCGCCGGCGCGCTTCTTGCCGAAGGCGCAGGAGAAGGTGGGGGAGGTGGCCAGGATGCCGATGGTGGTGGTGGTGGTGGCGCTGGGGGGCTCGATGGGGACCTCCTCCTCTGCAGACGGACAGACAGACGCACGGTCTTGTGGGGGGGGGTCCAACTACAACTGACTCTTTTACTCACATGGGTGCTTCTCCCACACAATCTGACTGAAAATATCTCACATGCATGAACACACAAACACGCATATACACTCACATGTGCAGGCACACACACACACACACACACACACACACACACACATTATGTTTACCTTCGGCAGAGTCCTTCTCCTCGTCCTGCATTTCGCTGAAATCCTCCTTGACTTTGGCCTCCTCCTCTTCCTGTTTCTTCTTCTGCTCCTCTTTCTTCTTCTTTCGCTTCTCCTTGCGTTTCTCCCTCTTCGCTGCCAGGGCCTGTTTCTTACTCTCCTCCCGCGACTGTCACAAGAGTCACACACTGAGACTGCCGATCTTACCACGATCAGCCCTGCATCTGGGATCTACTATCGGCCCTGCATCTGGGATCTACTATCGGCCCTGCATCTGGGATCTACTATCAGCCCTGCATCTGGGATCTACTTTCAACCCTGCATCTGGGATCTACTATCGGCCCTGCATCTGGGATCTACTATCAGCCCTGCATCTGGGATCTACTATCAGCCCTGCATCCGGGATCTACTATCAGCCCTGCATCTGGGATCTACTATTAACCCTGCACCTGGGATCTGCTAGCATCCACCTGAGATACTACCAGTGCAATCGCACACCTGGGATCCCCTCCCATGCACCTGTAGATAAAGCCCTTTACACCGCCCCAGCCCCTGGAGCTCCTGCAGGGAGAGGCTCTAACTGCGCGAGGGGGCTCACCTTCTCCAGGTCCAGCTCCTTCAGCAGGATGCTGGCGTTCTTGTTGGCCTCGGCGGCCTGCTGGTCTTTGGCTTTAACGATGGTCTCCATGCACTGGTGGCACTTCTTCAGCAGCTCCTGCGGAAAGAGCACACCTGCGCTCAGGTACACACACTCACCTCACCTGTAACGGGTACTGACCACAGAGAGATTCCCCCTGAACACAATGGCTGCTCATGCGCTCACCCACCACAGCTCACCCTGACACCTCATCACCTGATATAAGCCTTGCACTGTCAGAGTGAGCTGTGGATAGGAGGAGTAGGGTGCGATGGGGCTCCAGGTGCACTCAGGTGTACGCAGGCTGGAATCTCACCTTGTCCGCGATGGTGGCGATGTATCTCATGCACTCGATGTCCGAGGGAAACTGGTTGACCTCCTTCACCAGGTACTGCACTACCTTCACATGGCCCTGCAGACACACACACACACATAAATACTGATGAAGGCAGTATTTTCAGTGCTTCAGAGCCCTCTCTGTGTGGCAGGAGGCCAGAAGGGCTGAGAATGGGGCTTTAGAGTTAGGAAGGGGGCAGGCAGGGGGATGAGATGGGGGACGGGGCAGGGGGACCGGGACAGGTAGGACAGGGACAGGTGGGACGGGTAAGGGGGACTGGCAGGGGGGACAGGTGGGTGGCGGAATGGGATGGGGGATAGGATGGCGCAGGGGACGGGCGGGGGACGCGATGGGGGCAGGCAGGACGACGGGGCGGGGGGGCCGGAGCGTACCTTCCGGAAGGCGGCCATGAGCGGCGTGATCTTGCGGTTGTCGGCGGCGTCCACGTCGGCGCCGGCCTGCACCAGCAGCTGCACCACGTCAAAGTGCCCCCCGTTAGCCGCCAGCCACAGAGGCGTGTTCCCCTTCTTATTCCGCACGTCAATGTGAGCGCCCCTGTGGGAGGGGGGGGGGGGGGGGGGAGGGAGAGGGAGCGAGAAAAAGGGGGGAAGTGGAGGGGGGGGGGGGGGAGAGTTAATGAGTGGAATTACAATGGCAGGAGAGATGGGAACACACAGGAATACAGAGACTGAAACATTAGTGAAGTGCTTCCACATAAATTTGCAATACGCTGGAATAACTTCTAACTCTACCAGCTTTGCCAACTCCACCGGTTACCCCTGAGGTACCCTGAGAGCTCTACAGGCAGGTGAGTTCCGGGGCGTACCTGTGAGCGCTCAGGTGAGTTCCCCTGCCTGTGAGAGCTCTACAGGCCGTACCTGTGAGCGCTCAGGTGAGTTCCCCTGCCTGTGAGAGCTCTACGGGCCGTACCTGTGAGTTCCCCTGCCTGTGAGAGCTCTACAGGCCGTACCTGTGAGCGCTCAGGTGAGTTCCCCTGCCTGTGAGAGCTGTACAGGCCGTACCTGTGAGTTCCCCTGCCTGTGAGCGCTCAGGTGAGTTCCCCTGCCTGTGAGAGCTCTACAGGCCGTACCTGTGAGTTCCCCTGCCTGTGAGAGCTCTACAGGCCGTACCTGTGAGTTCCCCTGCCTGTGAGAGCTCTACAGGCCGTACCTGTGAGTTCCCCTGCCTGTGAGCGCTCAGGTGAGTTCCCCTGCCTGTGAGAGCTCTACAGGCCGTACCTGTGAGTTCCCCTGCCTGTGAGAGCTCTACAGGCCGTACCTGTGAGTTCCCCTGCCTGTGAGAGCTCTACAGGCCGTACCTGTGAGTTCCCCTGCCTGTGAGAGCTCTACAGGCCGTACCTGTGTACCTGTGAGCTCAGGTGAGTTCCCCTGCCTGTGAGAGCTCTACAGGCCGTACCTGTGTACCTGTGAGCTCAGGTGAGTTCCCCTGCCTGTGAGAGCTCTACAGGCCGTACCTGTGAGCGCTCAGGTGAGTTCCCCTGCCTGTGAGAGCTCTACGGGCCGTACCTGTGAGTTCCCCTGCCTGTGAGAGCTCTACAGGCCGTACCTGTGAGCGCTCAGGTGAGTTCCCCTGCCTGTGAGAGCTGTACAGGCCGTACCTGTGAGTTCCCCTGCCTGTGAGCGCTCAGGTGAGTTCCCCTGCCTGTGAGAGCTCTACAGGCCGTACCTGTGAGTTCCCCTGCCTGTGAGAGCTCTACAGGCCGTACCTGTGAGTTCCCCTGCCTGTGAGAGCTCTACAGGCCGTACCTGTGAGTTCCCCTGCCTGTGAGCGCTCAGGTGAGTTCCCCTGCCTGTGAGAGCTCTACAGGCCGTACCTGTGAGTTCCCCTGCCTGTGAGAGCTCTACGGGCCGTACCTGTGAGCGCTCAGGTGAGTTCCCCTGCCTGTGAGAGCTGTACAGGCCGTACCTGTGAGTTCCCCTGCCTGTGAGAGCTCTACAGGCCGTACCTGTGAGTTCCCCTGCCTGTGAGAGCTGTACAGGCCGTACCTGTGAGTTCCCCTGCCTGTGAGAGCTCTACAGGCCGTACCTGTGAGTTCCCCTGCCTGTGAGAGCTCTACAGGCCATACCTGTGAGCTCAGGTGAGTTCCGGGCCGTACCTGTTGATCAGCAGCTCGCAGAACTTGTAGTGGCCCTTATCGGCGGCGATGGTGAGCGCGGTGTCCCGGGACGACGGGACGGGGGGCGCGTTCACGTCCGCGCCCTTGTCCAGGAGCACCCGCCCCACCTCAGCGTACCCTCCGGACGCTGCCTCCATCAGAGGGGTCAGCCCGGTCTGGAACAGGTCAGGGGTCAAAGGTCAGAGAACACTTCCTTATCTGCCCACTGCTCAGGGGTGGACAGATCGCTAATAGATAGTGTTGGACTTACAAAGAAAAAAAAAAAAAGAATTTCTTTCAAATTATCACATTTTTACAAATTGAGAAAACTGCTGAACGTGCATTTTTAAAATAAGTTAAAGCAAAACGATTAGTCATAACTGTGGTCATGACCCCCAGCCTCAGAAGACCCCAGGGTCAGGTAACCCCGGTGTCAGGTGACCCCTGGTGACCCCGGCTGGCGCTCACCTTGGCCCGGTGCTCCACGTTGGCCTTGCGGTCCAGCAGCAGGCTGACCACCTCGGCCCGGCCCTGGAAGCAGGCCAGCGTCAGCGCCGTGTTGCGGTTGGTCTCGATCTGCGCGTTGATGTCCGAGCCCATGTCCAGCAGCAGCTTCACCGCCGGCACGTGCCCGTTCATGGCCGCCAGCATCAGGGGGGAGATGCCCAGCTTACTGCCCGTCCTGGGGGGGCACAGCCTGAGGGTCAGCCAGGGGTAAAACACACACACACACACACACACGCACGCACCATACGCGCATAGCCAGACTGCCGAGAGAGAGTGTAGGTGATGGGGGGTCAGGGGTACTCTACCTGAGGGGGGTTGGGGCGTGGGGGGGTTGGGGTGGGGGAGGTCAGGTGTACTGTACCTGAGGGGGTCGGGGTGGGGGAGGTCAGGTGTACTGTACCTGAGGGGGTTTTGGGCGGGGGGGGCGGGGGGGTCAGGTGTACTCTAACTGAGGGGGGGTGAGGGGGTTGGGGTGGGGGTCAGGTGTACTGTACCTGAGGGGGGCTGGGATGGGGGTGGGGGGGTCAGGTGTACTGTACCTGGAGTTGATCTCGGCCCCGGCGTTGAGGAGGATCTTGATGATGTTGACGTACCCCCCCGAGGCGGCCAGGCTGAGGGGGGTGTAGTCCGACACGTTACGGTGCTCCTTATTGGCCCCACGAAGCAGCAGCAGCTCCACCACCTGAGAGAAAAACACACCTGAGTCTCACCTCAGTCACAAACACACCTGAGTCTCACCTGAAACACACCTGAGTCACAAACACACCTGAGTCACACACCTGAGACACAAACACACCTGAGTCTCACCTGAGAGAAAAACACACCTGAGTCTCACCTGAAACACACCTGAGTCACAAACACACCTGAGTCTCACCTGAAACACACCTGAGTTACACACCTGAGTCACACCTGAGACACAAACGCACCTGAGTCTCACACCTGAGTCACAAACACACCTGAGTCACACCTGAGACACAAACACACCTGAGTCACAAACACACCTGAGTCTCACACCTGAGTCACAAACACACCTGAGTCTCACCTGAGTCACAAACACACCTGAGTCTCACACCTGAGTCACAAACACACCTGAGTCACACCTGAGACACAAACACACCTGAGTCACAAACACACCTGAGTCTCATACCTGAGTCACAAACACACCTGGGTAACACACCTAAGGCACACACCTGTCCTACATATACACCTGAGAGCCACAGTCAGTCTCATATACAGCAATCTACAGTCACAGGCTCACACCCAAACCGTCTCACATCCCTGCCTCACACACAGTGCTCTATCTGCTATCCGGGCAGGTCGGGCCGCGCCCCGCCTACCTCCTGCCGTCCCCCGGAGCAGGCCAGTGACAGCGGCGTGTCTTTGGTTCTCTCAGACTGGGCCTCGATGTCCCCGCTCTTATCCAGCAGGACCTCCACCACGCCCACGTGCCCCGCGGTGGCAGCCAGGATCAGGGGGGTGAAGCCTGGGGAAGGGAGCGGGGTTAGACCAGCAGCACGGACACACTCAGGGGTGTGTGTGGGGAGCTCTGGGTGGGGGTTTGGGGGTTTGGGGAGGGGGTGTGGGGGTGTGGGGAGTTCTGGGTGGGGTTTGGGGAGGGGGTGTGTGTATGTGTGGGGGGGGGGGGCGTACCCTTCTTGTCCCGGTGCTCGATGTTGGCTCCGCGCGCGAGCAGAACCGACACCAGCTCCTCATGCCCCCCAGCACACGCCAGCGTCAGAGCGGTGTCATGGTTACTCTCCGTCTGCGGACAGACACAGACGCAGACGCAGACGCAGACGCAGACGCAGACGCAGACGCAGACGCAGACGCAGACGCAGACGCACACGCACACGCGCACGCACACACGCACGCACACACGCACGCACAGGCAGACACAAACACACACACACACGCACGCACGCACACACACACACACACACACACAGAGTGTTACTCAATGACAGTGGTCTGCAGCCCTGGTCCATGAGAGCCACAGGCTGCTGGTTATCATTGTCACACTGTGCGTAATCAGTGAGAGCATTTGAGTACAACCGGCTGCGGGTTTTAAGTTGAAAACAGGAACCTGCAGAGCCTGTGACTCTCCAGGGTAACAGACGCCAGGCCCATGCAATCAGAATCATGCTGTTTTAATATGCAAACATAAACGACATGGAAACCTTGGCTAGCTCAAAAGACCCCCTGCAAACAAAAGCAAAACCATATTCTTTTTGAAGTCAGCATTTAAAAAAAGAACCAAAGGAATCTCGTCAAGTAATATTAAGCAGATTTTATTCAGCTGAGGCTTTCACAATCCTCCTTCCTGATCTCAAGCGTGTGTGTACGCGTGCGTGTGTGTGTGCGTGCGAAGGGGGCGGGGCTTACATGTGCGTCGATGTCCACAGAAGGGTAGAGCGGCAGCATGGAGGGCGGGGCCACGCTGCTGCCGGGGGACTGAGCGGCAGGCTGGGGGGGTGGGGGGGTCGTAGTGCTGAGCATGGGCACCCGGCTGCTGACCGCTATTAGAGAGAGAGAGTAAGGGGGGGGGGTTAGCATAGCGGCAACACTGCTCCAGTCTGGATGCTGCCATGTTCCAGTGCTGGATTTGACACCGGTTTGCCTTCATAACGGAGATGGTAACAGGCAAACACGCGTTTACGAACACCCCTCAGGGAGAGTACACCTGCACCCCTTATCCCCCTCAGGTAGAGTACACCTGCACCCCTTATCCCCCTCAGGTAGAGTACACCTGCACCCCTTATCCCCCACAGGTAGAGTACACCTGCACCCCTTATCCCCCTCAGGGATAGTACACCTGCACCCCTTATCCCCCTCAGGTAGAGTACACCTGCACCCCTTATCCCCCTCAGGGATAGTACACCTGAGATTGTGTGCATCAGGGAGAGGTAATTCATTAGGCAGAGGCAATTCTGAACATAAAATGTTGACGTCACTGAACGGTTTGGGAGCTGGCAGGTACAAGCGTGCCAGCTCAGACCTTCATTCTGGCACACACCCGCGATACGATCGATTAACCAAAATAACATAAAGCACCTTTCTCAGTACTTTTAAAGTCTTTCATCTTCTGCATTAAAAATCAAGCTCTTGGGGAAGCTGAATTTTTTAAAAACCAGCTTTGTCTCAGTGGTTTGGGTTGAACGTACAGCATACAAGGACATATTTGGTACACTACGTTCTAGTCTAAAGTAGAACAGGCAGCACAAACACTCTCATGTGTGAGGGAGCTGCTCACAGCTCTGAGCCAAGGCCAGCATCTCAGCTCAGAACAGTGCAGCACTCCCCACTTCACTCAACAGTTGGTGCCCGTGTGATTCACACCGTGTTTACCCAGAGACTCCATCAAACTCACATGCTGGTGCCCTTGAGCTTCTCAGCACACAATGCGAGTGTGTGTGTGAGTGTGTGTGTTCAGGGAGGGATGGGAGGGGTGTGTGTATGTGAGTGTGAGTGTGTGTGTGTGTGTGTGTGTGTGTGCAGGGAGGGATGGGAGGGGTGTGTGTGTGTGCAGGGAGGGATGGGAGGGGTGTGTGTATGTGAGTGTGTGTGTGTGCAGGGAGGGATGGGAGGGGTGTGTGTATGTGAGTGTGTGTGTGTGTGTGTGTGTTTGCAGGGATAGATGGGAGAGGTGTGAGAAACTGCTGTAGGCCTCTGTGCTTTCACAGTGCAGAAATGCAGGTGGTATGAGGTCATAGAGAAAGGGGGAGGAGCCTGCTGACACTGGAGGTACAGGTGAGGCCACAACTGCAGAGTCTTATATACTGAGTGTGTGTGTGTGTGTGTGTGTGTGTTTGAGTGTGTGCGAGAGAGAGAGAGTGTGAGGGAGTGTGACAGAGCATGTGAGTGTGAGTGTGTGTGTATCTGAAATGAAGTGTAAGGTCACAGCAGGAACGCAGTAACTGACGAACGCACCAGCCATGATGTCGTCCAGCGTGTCGGTGAGCGTCTGGGCGGGCGTGGCCACCATGAGGCCGTCGGGCGCCTGGGCGAGGAGTCCGGGGCCCAGCATCTGCTGGCTGACCAGCGCCCTCTGCAGGTCGGGGGAGGCAGTGCAGGGGCAGTCCGCGCTGCTGAAGTCTGTGGACTGCTGCAGGGCCAGCGGCTGCATGGGCATGAAGCTGGGCTGCAGGGGCGGGGGGGAGGGCTCCTGAGGGGGGGGGCGGGGGAGGCGGCGGGGGCGGCTGCCCATCCCGGTACAGGATGGTGTCCACCTGCGGGAGCTTGGCAGCGAAGTCGTCCTGCTCTTCCTCCTCCTCCTCCTCCTCCTCCTCGTCCACCTCCTCCTCCTCATCCTCGTCCTCTTCATCGTCGTCGTCCTCCTCTTCCTCCTCCTGCTCCCCTTCCTCCTCCACCTCCGCGGGGCAGGGCTGCCCCCCCTCCTCGTCGCCGCAGCGAGCCTCTTCGTCCGGGTCGGAGCCGAGCAGGGCGGGGTGCGGCGGGTGGGGGGGCGGGAGGGGCCCGGGGGGCTGGGCCACGCCCGTCTGGCCCGGGTCATCCTTCAGGCCCTTGGCCTCCATGTACTCTTTGGTGAACTGCTGCTGCGTCTTCAGCTGCAGCTGCCGCTCCACCTTCTGCAGCTCCTTCAGGATCCTCTTCTTCTTCTGCACCTGCTCCTCCCGGCTCTTCTTCAGCTCCTCGATCTTGTCTTTGGTGAGCGGCTCCCCCTGGATCAGCTCCAGGGACTGCAGCTGGGCCTTCTCGATGGCGCTGATGCGCTGGCCCAGCTCGTTCAGCTTGCCCTCCGTCTCCTCCACGATGCACTCCAGCGGCTGGTACGGGTGGAGCGGCGGCAGGGCGTCGGCGTCCGGGCGGCCCGCGGCACCGCCGCCCGCCTGCAGGGTGCTCTGTCTCTGTTTGGACGAACCTGCGCGCGAGCGACAGCGCAGTCAGAGGGGGAGAAACGTAAACCATCAAATAACACACGGCATGAGAAATCCATTCGGCCGGGTGGGGGGGATCTTATCCAAAAAGGGCCTGGGGGGGGGATCTTATCCAAAAAGGACCTGGGGGGGGGGGGATCTTATCCAAAAAGGGCCTGGGGGGGGGAATCTTATCCAAAAAGGGCCGGGGGGGTGCAGGTTTTTATTTTTTTACCCCAGGCTTTATGAGAAGAGCACCTGCTGCTCAGAAACATATAATGAATGGGGGGGGGGTGTTCTAAAGCAGGGGTTTCCAAAACTCGGTCCTGGGGACCCCCTGCGCACACACACGCACGCACGCAGGAGCTGACCTTTGCAGGTGACAGGGGGGTGGGAGCTGATGGTGGGCACTCTGTCGGGTTCCTGGGGGGGCACCACCATGGCAAGGGCCTGGAATGGAACACGAGGAACCTGTGTGTGTGTGTGAGAGAGTGGGGAGTGTGTGTGTGCGTGTGTGGGGAGTGTGTGTGTGTGTGTGTGTGTGTATAAGAGCATGAGTGTTTGAGTGTGTGTATGTATGGGTGGAGGAGAAACCAGAGTCAGTAAAACATACATAAACCAGCTCAATGCACAAACACACGTGCAGTTCGTACATCAAACCCGCACAGCCCCATTGGCTGGAGGACAGGGGGCGGGGCTCACCTGAGACGTGTCGTGAGAAGGGGGCGTGAGCTGGGACAGGTCGGGGGCGGGGACAGAGAGGATGTTGTTTGGGTAATCTAGCAGGTAGGACACGACGTTGGTGTGACCTCCCTTAGCAGCTTCGATGAGCATGGTGGAGCCGTCCTGCAGGGCAAACACACACACAGCATTTCAGTTACTCACAACCGCCATCTTACCGTCATCTTACAGGCCATTTCAGTTACTCACCACCGCCATGTTACAGGCCATTTCATTTGGGGTTAGGGTAAGGGGTGGGGCTAGTACAGGTTTAGCAGACAGGTGAGCGTACCTTTAGTCTGTGGGTGGGGTTAGGGTTAGGGGTGGGGATAGTACAGGTGAGCGTACCTTTAGTCTGTGGGTGGGGTTAGGGTTAGGGGTGGGGTTAGTACAGGTGTAGCAGACAGGTGAGCGTACCTTTAGTCTGAGGGTGGGGTTAGGGTTAGGGGTGGGGATAGTACAGGTGTAGCAGACAGGTGAGCGTACCTTTAGTCTGTGGGTGGGGTTGGGTTAGGGTTGGGGATAGTACAGGTGTAGCAAACAGGTGAGCGTACCTTTAGTCTGTGGGTGGGGTTAGGGTTAGGGGTGGGGATAGTACAGGTGAGCGTACCTTTAGTCTGTGGGTGGGGTTAGGGTTAGGGGTGGGGATAGTACAGGTGAGCGTACCTTTAGTCTGTGGGTGGGGTTAGGGTTAGGGGTGGGGATAGTACAGGTGTAGCAGACAGGTGAGCGTACCTTTAGTCTGTGGGTGGGGTTAGGGTTAGGGGTGGGGATAGTACAGGTGAGCGTACCTTTAGTCTGTGGGTGGGGTTAGGGTTAGGGGTGGGGATAGTACAGGTGTAGCAGACAGGTGAGCGTACCTTTAGTCTGTGGGTGGGGTCGGCTCCGTGTGCCAGCAGCAGCTCCACCACGGCCAGGTGCCCCCCCGCGCAGGCCAGGGACACCACCGAGTGGTCGTTATTGGCCGTGGCTTTGTTCACGTTAGCACCTGGGGGGGGGGGGGGCAGTCACATGGTATAGTTTAAACACAGCCAGGCTTCTCAGACACCAAACCCCATCACAAACCGTCCAGGACAACAGACACAAGCACAGAGGTCTTTCAGAAGAAGGCCAGCACACCCACCATTTTGGATTTTGGTTTTGTGCTTTTACACGATGCTGGAAAATGAGGAAGTGACTTTTTTTCTCTCCAAAAATACGCAGACAGGTCACAGTGTCAGCTTCTCAAAACAACAGCAATACAAAAGATGGAAACCCACGCGCACATAAATATTTAACTGATAAACATCATGACGCTGGAAATAAATATTCTGAATAAATCCCATACTCCCACACAAATGTTTTTCTGCCTCTAGAGGGAAATTTAAAGTCAAATATAAATAACTGCCAGTTCACAAAATAAAAATGTTCAGTTTTATGCACCGGTTTGTGTGCATGCCAGGCTGTGCTGATGAAAAGGGACTGTGTGATTAATGTTGTTGTGTAATATCTCAGGGTGGAATCTAACAGCAGGATGCAGTGCAGACCCTAAAATGAGCAGTGTCCCGTACGGGACCCTTATGTTAGGAGGGGGGCAGACGCACCTTTGCTGATGAGGAACTGCACAGTGCACAGGTGTCCCGCTCTGGCCGCCTTCATCAGGGGCGTCCTGCCCCCCTCAGACTCGTGCTCCTGCGGGACAAATAAGAGTCAGAGAGAGGTGGGGGGGGGGGGGGAGCAGAGAAGGAGGGAGAGAGGGGAGGAAGGAGACAGACAGACGGAGAGGGGGAGAGAGAGGGAGGAATGGAGAGAGAGGGAGAGGGGGAGAGCGAGAGAGGGGGAGGGAGAGAAGGGGAGGAAGACAGACAGAGAGAGGGGGGAGAGAGGGGAGGAAGGAGACAGACAGACGGAGAGGGGGAGAGAGAGGGAGGAATGGAGAGAGAGGGAGAGGGGGAGAGCGAGAGAGGGGGAGGGAGAGAAGGGGAGGAAGACAGACAGAGAGAGGGGGGAGAGAGGGGAGGAAGGAGACAGACAGACGGAGAGGGGGAGAGAGAGGGAGGAACGGAGAGAGAGGGAGAGGGGGAGGGAGACAGACAGATAGAGAGAGGGAGGAGGGGAGAGAGAGAGGGGGAGGAAGACAGACAGATAGAGGGAGGGGGGAGGAAGACAGACAGACAGACAGACAGATAGAGAGAGAGAGAGAGAGAGAGAGAGAGACAGAGAGAGAGAGGAGGGGGCGCACTGACCAGGTCAGCCCCGGCCTGCAGCAGGACGTCCGCCACGTCCGTGTGTCCGTTCTCACAAGCGTACGTCAGCGCCGTGTCCCCCGTTGCCGTGGTAGCGTGGACGTTTGCCCCTGGAGACGAGCACAGAAGTCAGGGGTCAGAGAGGAGAGCAGCAGTGTACCCCCGAACCCAAACCTCAAACTAACCCCATTATAACACAGTCACAGGTAACAGTGAGAGGCGCGGCGCGCGGCCTCACCTGCGGCCAGCAGGTACTTGACGAGCTCCAGGTGGCCCTCCTGCGCGGCCTCCATCAGCGGCGTGGAGCAGCCCAGCTCGATGTCCGCCCCCGCCTTGATCAGGAAGTCGGCCACCTCCAGGAAGCCGCCGCAGCAGGCCAGGGTCAGCGCCGTCTCCTGCGTCTCCTCCGTCTGCGCGTTAATGTTCGCACCTGCGGGGGCCAGGAGGGGGAGCGCGCCAGTGAGGAAGAGCACCGCAACGCTAACGCGATCGCCACCATTAGCATTAACTGAGGAACAGCTCCTTAACACTATTACTACCATTAGCACTAACAGCAACCTAACGCTAACGCTACCATTAGCAGCACGCTAACGCTACTACTACCATTAGCATTAACAGCAACCTACCACTAAGGCTACCATTAGCAGCATGCTAATGCTAACGTTACTACTGCCATTAGCATTAACAGAGGAACAGCACCACAATGCTAACACTATTACCACCATTAGCATTAACTTAATATCCACAATATCAATTCTGTTATTATTATTACCAGAACTACAGTGAGGTCTAATGCAGGGGTATATATAAACATTCCACATCAATTCTGACCAGGAACCCCCTACAGTGCCTTCAGGGACCCCCAGAGGCCCACAGACCCCCTGCTGAGAGCACAGAGGTGGCGGGGGGGGGGGGGGGGGGTGCTTTTGGGGTCAGACTCACCCTGCGCCAGCAGCAGCGCCACCATCTCCTCGTGGCCCTCGCGGGCGGCCTCCATCAGGGGGGTGTAGCCCTCGTCGTTGACCTCCTCCAGGTTGGCCCCGCGCTCGATGAGCAGCGCCGCCAGCTCCACGTGGCCCCCGCAGGCCGCCAGCGTCAGCGGCGACTCGAAGGAGTCCGCGGGCATGTTCACCTGCGCCCCGCTGTCCAACAGCAGCCGCGCCACCTCCACGTGCCCGTCCTGGGACAGGGGGGGGACGGGGGGGAGGGAGGGGGGTAAGAACGCGCCGAATCTGTCACTGCCTCCTCTTCTTAAAAAGATAAATCAAGCAATGCTACAATAACGATTATGACGAATGATCCTCCAGCCACCCATTCCTACAGATAAAATCAGCTGTTTCTCCAGGGGGGAGACACAGACATGCCATCTTCTGAAGCCCCAAGGCCTGTATTGGCCCTACTGATGAACCTTGTGAGATTAGCACCTACTCAGAAGACCAGATGAGAACACTCAAACAGGTCTGTATTGCTCTGAAGCCCTGGGCAGGTGTAATTTGGCTCTGATGCCAGGGGCAGTGTGTTTTGGCTGATCAGCCCTGATCAGCCTGTATTGGCACTGAAGCCCTGAGCAGTTCGGATTGGCTCTGAAGCCCCCGGTAGCTCGGATTGGCTCTGAAGCCCTGAGCAGTTCGGATTGGCTCTGAAGCCCTGAGCAGTTCGGATTGGCTCTGAAGCCCCGAGCAGTTCAGATTGGCTCTGAAGCCCCAGGCTAGCCGTGGCACAGCGGCAGGGTTTTCCCGTCTCTCCGCGGCAGGGCCTCACCATGCAGGCCTCCATCAGCGCCGTGTGCATCTCGTCCGTCTTGTGCTCCTGGTCGGCTCCGGCCTCCAGCAGGAAGCGCACCATGTCCAGGTGACCTGCGGGAGCACGGCAACCGTGAGCACCGGTTCTACCACAGGCAGACCCCCCCATCGCAACAAGCCAGCAAGGCCAGCGAGGTTAGCGACCCAGCCAGGCTAGTGAGAATAATGAGGCCAGCTAGGCTAGCGAGAACAATGAGGCCAGCCAGGCTAGCGAGAATAATGAGGCTAGCAAGGCTAAAAAAGGCTAGCGAGGCTAGTGAGGCTAGAGAGGCAAGCAAGGTCAGAGAGGCTGGCGAGGCTAACAATTTTAGCAAGGCCAGCCAGTCTAGTGAGGCTAGCTAGGCTAACAAGGTTAGCAAGGCCAGCCAGGCTAACAAGGCTAACAAGGCCAGCGAGGCTAGCGAGGCTAGCGGGGCCCCCAGACCCACCTTTGTAGCAGGCCAGCGTGAGCGCGCTCTCCTTGAACTCGTTGGAGTGCGTGTTGATGCCGGCGCCGTACTCCAGCAGCACGCGCGCCACCTCCACGTGCCCGGCGCTGGCCGCCTCCATCAGCGGCGTGTGCCCGTTCTCGTTGTGGTCCTCGATGTTGGCGCCCTCCTTCAGCAGCACCTTCACCACGTCCACGAAGCCGCCTGCGCACGCGTACGTCAGCGCCGTGTTTCCTGAGGGAGGAGGAGCGGGCGTGAGGCACGTGTGTGTGTGTGTCTGTATATAAGTGTGTGTGTGTGTGAGCTGTGCGTGTGTGTGTGTGTGAGAGAGAGTGTGTGAGCTGTGTGTGTGTGTGTGCGCGTGTGTGTGTGTGAGAGAGAGTGTGTGTGTGTGTGCGCGTGTGTGTGTGTGAGAGAGAGTGTGTGAGCTGTGCGTGTGTGTGTGTGTGTGTGTGTGTGAGAGAGAGAGTGTGTG
Source organism: Anguilla anguilla (assembly GCF_013347855.1). Classification (NCBI taxonomy): domain Eukaryota; kingdom Metazoa; phylum Chordata; class Actinopteri; order Anguilliformes; family Anguillidae; genus Anguilla; species Anguilla anguilla. Next base: position 1,813,640 of record NC_049203.1, read on the forward strand.
AGCTGTGTGTGTACACGCTGGCGGGCAGCAGTACCTGTAGATGACTGCGTGTGCGTGTGTGTGCGTGTGTGTGTGTGTGTGTGTGTGTGTTTATGAGTGTGTGTGTGTTTATGAGTATGAGCTGTGCGTGTGGAAGCTGGTGGGCAGCAGTACCTGTAGATGACTGCGTGTGCGTGTGTGTGTGTGTTTATGCGTGTGAGCTGTGCGTGTGGAAGCTGGCGGGCAGCAGTACCTGTAGATGACTGTGCGTTGACGTCGGCTCCATGGACCAGCAGCAGTTTGACGATGTCCACAAATCCCCCGCTAGCAGCCGCCATCAGAGGGGTGATGTCCCCCTTAACGCCCCGGTCCTCCACGTTAGCGTGCATGGCTAGCAGCACCTGCCCAGGGGGCCAGAGAGAGCATGTAGCACACACTGACATAAGCATACAAATACACACACACTCGCATGCACTCACAAACACACACTCACATACATATACATACACACATGCATGCACACTCACTCACATACACACACAGCACACACACTTGCATACACACACTCACATATACACATACTCGCATACACACGCACGCACACATACACACACACACTTACATACATATACGTATACATACACACATGCATGCACACACTGACATGCACACACATATGTATACATACACACTCACACACACACAGTCACATACAGATGTCCCATAGAGCAATAAAGCTTTAGGTACAACAGTAATAAACCGCAGAGGGGACAGTAACAGGTTTCTCCTGCGTGTGATGGCGGCAGCCAGGAGGGGGCGCACCTGAGCGAGTTCGTAGTAGCCGGCGGAGCAGGCCAGACACAGCAGGCTCTCGCCCTCCTCCGTGTGCTCGTTGACGCTCCGCCCCTCGTCCAGAAGCTTCCGCACGGCGTTCACGTCCCCGTCCGAACAGGCCTCTGCTAAGCTACGACTGAAAATGACCAGACTGCTACCATTACTGCGACTGCGCAGGCGAAACCACACACTCAGGCATTACCGCGACTGCGCAGGCGAAACCACACACTCAGGCATTACTGCGACTGCGCAGGCGAAACCACACACTCAGGCATTACTGCGACTGCGCAGGCGAAACCACACACTCAGGCATTACTGCGACTGCGCAGGCGAAACCACACACTCAGGCATTACCGCGACTGCGCAGGCGAAACCACACACTCAGGCATTACTGCGACTGCGCAGGCGAAACCACACACTCAGGCATTACTGCGACTGCGCAGGCGAAACCACACACTCAGGCATTACTGCGACTGTGCAGGCGAAACCACACACTCAGGCATTACTGCGACTGCACAGGCGAAACCACACACTCAGGCATTACTGAGACTGCGCAGGCGAAACCACACACTCAGGCATTACTGCGACTGTGCAGGCGAAACCACACACTCAGGCATTACTGCGACTGCGCAGGCGAAACCACACACTCAGGCATTACCGCGACTGCGCAGGCGAAACCACACACTCAGGCATTACTGCGACTGTGCAGGCGAAACCACACACTCAGGCATTACTGCGACTGCGCAGGCGAAACCACACACTCAGGCATTACCGCGACTGCGCAGGCGAAACCACACACTCAGGCATTACCGCGACTGCGCAGGCGAAACCACACACTCAGGCATTACCGCGACTGCGCAGGCGAAACCACACACTCAGGCATTACCGCGACTGCGCAGGCGAAACCACACACTCAGGCATTACTGCGACTGCGCAGGCGAAACCACACACTCAGGCATTACCGCGACTGCGCAGGCGAAACCACACACTCAGGCATTACTGCGACTGCGCAGGCGAAACCACACACTCAGGCATTACTGCGACTGCGCAGGCGAAACCACACACTCAGGCATTACTGCGACTGCGCAGGCGAAACCACACACTCAGGCATTACTGCGACTGTGCAGGCGAAACCACACACTCAGGCACTACTGCGACTGCGCAGGCGAAACCACACACTCAGGCATTACTGCGACTGCGCAGGCGAAACCACACACTCAGGCATTACTGCGACTGTGCAGGCAAAACCACACACTCAGGCATTACTGCGACTGTGCAGGCAAAACCACACACTCAGGCATTACTGCGACTGTGCAGGCAAAACCACACACTCAGGCATTACTGCAACTGTGCAGGCGAAACCACACACTCAGGCATTACTGCGACTGTGCAGGCGAAACCACACACTCAGGCATTACTGCGACTGTGCAGGCGACACAGGTAGCTCACAGGTAACTCACAGAACTCAGGTACCTCACAGGTAGATAAAAAGTAAAGGAAGATGGTGTAGAGGAGCATGGAGGATCGTAGAGTGCAGAGGTGTGTGCAGGAGTGTTACCTGTGAGTTATGCAAGTTATCTGTGAGCTACCTGTCAGTTATCTGTGAATTGCCTGTGAGCTATGCGAGTATAGAAGTACAGAGGAGCATATAGGAATGTAGAGGAGTTTAGAGGAGCGTAAAGGAGTGCACAGGAGCGTAGCAGAGCGTAGAGGAGTGTAGCAGAGTGTAGAGGAGTGTAGGATAGCGTAGCAGAGCGTAGCAGAGTATAGCAGAGTGTAGAGGAGTGTAGCGGAGTGTATAGGAGTGCAGAGGAGCATAGCAGAGCGTAGAGGAGTGTAGAGGAGCGTGTGGGAGGCGGCGCAGAGCGTAGAGGAGTGTAGAGGAGCGTAGCAGAGCATAGAGGAGCATAGCAGAGTGTAGAGGAGTGCAGAGGAGCATAGCAGAGCGTAGAGGAGTGTAGTGGAGCGTGTGGGAGGCGGCGCAGAGCGTAGAGGAGTGTAGAGGAGCGAAGCAGAGCGTAGAGGAGTGTAGAGGAGCATAGCAGAGCGTAGAGGAGTGTAGAGGAGCGTGTGGGAGGTGGCGCAGAGCGTAGAGGAGTGTAGAGGAGCGTAGAGGAGCGTAGCAGAGCGTAGAGGAGTGTAGTGGAGCGTGTGGGAGGCGGCACAGAGCGTAGAGGAGCGTAGAGGAGCGTAGCAGAGCGTAGAGGAGTGTAGTAGAGCGTGTGGGAGGCGGCACAGAGCGTAGAGGAGTGTAGAGGAGCGTAGAGGAGCGTAGCAGAGCGTAGAGGAGTGTAGTGGAGCGTGTGGGAGGCGGCGCAGAGCGTAGAGGAGCGTAGAGGAGCGTAGCAGAGCGTAGAGGAGCATAGCAGAGTGTAGAGGAGTGCAGAGGAGCGGAGCGGAGCGTAGAGGAGTGTAGTGGAGCGTAGCAGAGTGCAGAGGAGCATAGCAGAGTGTAGAGGAGTGTAGAGGAGCGTAGCAGAGCGTAGAGGAGCATAGCAGAGTGAAGAGGAGTGTAGAGGAGCGTGTGGGAGGCGGCGCAGAGCGCAGAGGAGTGTAGAGGAGCGTAGCAGAGCGTAGAGGAGTGTAGTGGAGTGAAGCAGAGTGTAGAGGAGTGCAGAGGAGCATAGCAGAGCGTAGAGGAGTGTAGTGGAGCGTGTGGGAGGCGGCGCAGAGTGTAGAGGAGTGTAAAGGAGCGTAGCAGAGCGTAGAGGAGCGTAGCAGAGCGTAGAGGAGCGTAGTGGAGCGTGTGGGAGGCGGCGCAGAGCGTAGAGGAGCGTAGCAGAGCGTAGAGGAGTGTAGTGGAGCGTGTGGGAGGCGGCGCAGAGCGTAGAGGAGCGTAGCAGAGCGTAGAGGAGTGTAGAGGAGTGTAGAGGAGTGTAGAGGAGTGCAGAGGAGCATAGCAGAGCATAGAGGAGTGCAGAGGAGCATAGCAGAGCGTAGAGGAGCGTAGTGGAGCGTAGCAGAGTGTAGTGGAGCGTAGCAGAGCGTAGAGGAGTGTAGTGGAGCATAGGAGAGCGTAGAGGAGTGTAGTGGAGCGTAGCAGAGCGTAGAGGAGTGTAGTGGAGCGTGTGGGAGGCGGCGCAGAGCGTAGAGGAGTGTAGTGCAGCGTGTGGGAGGCGGCGCAGAGTGTAGAGGAGCGTAGAGGAGCGTAGCAGAGCGTAGAGGAGCGTAGTGGAGCGTGTGGGAGGCGGCGCAGATACATACTTGTCGGCCTGGCCGGCGTTGAGCGTGTTCTCGGCCCTCATGCGCGTGAGGGCGGCGGCGGCTTCGTCCAGCGCGCAGCTCACCGACGACGTCAGACGCCGCAGCACCTCGGGATCTGCGAACGCTTTACCGTCCGCGGTGGACAGTTTACCGATGCCTTCAGCGTTAGAGTGCCAACGGGTCACCCGGGCATCCCAGTGCCACACCGCCAATCACAGCACCAATCACAGCGCCAATCACAGCGCCAATCACAGCCGTGAGGTTAGAGCAGCGTGCACGCAAACACACACACACAGACACACACACACACACACACACAGAAACACAAACACAGACACACAAACACAAACAGAAAACCAGGCCAGGGTTAATCACAGCAATACCGTGCGGTAAGTTATTCTTAAAAAGACACTCTTCCCCCCTCCCCCAAAATTCCCATACCCTGGCCCACACCCTAGGACAAGCTGTGTTAGCCTGTGATAGCATTTACCAGGACACAGGGCTTCCTGGACCTGACCCAACACATCCCTAGACACCCCAAAGGGTCATAGGTAACAGCAGGAGTGTGTGTGTGTGTGTATGTGCGTGTGTGTGTGCGCATGTGTATGTGTGTGAGAGTGTGGGTAAGTGTGTGTGCATGTCTGTTAACAATGAGTTTGTATGCATGATTCCTGGCTGTGTTCCTGAGGTTCTGTGTGACTGCACAAATCATTTTACACATAACAGACAACAAACCTGATCATACAGACAGGACATTCAAAATACACTGAGAAAGAGGGGGAGAAATTGGGGGAGGAGAGAGAGGGGGAGGGAGAGAGAAGGATGACGGCAAGGAGAGAGAAGGGGGAGACAGAGAGAGGAAGGAATGGAGGGGGAGACAGTAAGAGAGATGGAGGGAGAAAGGGAGTGAGGGGGAGAGAGGGGGGAGAAGAGAGATGGAAAGAGGGGGGGACAGAGAGAGAAAGGGAGAGAGGAAGGGAGGGAGGGGGAGAGAGAGAGCTCTGAATACAGGTCACAGGGCACTCTCTCACTCCGCATTGAATAAAATATGAGCCAGCAGATCTATGGGCAGGGCTAAGAAACAGTGTGCAGAGTGTGTGTGTGTGTGTGTGTGTGAGTGCGTGTGTGTGTGTAAGAGTGTGTGTGTGCGTGTGTGTGTGCGTGTGTTTGAGTGTGTGTATGCGCGCGTGTGTGTGTGTGTGTGTGTGTGTGCATGCGCGCGTGTGTGTGTGTGTGTGTAAGTAAAGGCACAGTGACTGCTGCAGTGTCTGGTCTCTGGAGTCCTGTGCTCCAGCAGACACACCCACTCGTAGGGAGATGGGGGAGGGGTTTCCCTCCGCAAGATTGACAGCTGGCTGAGGAAGCGCCCCCCAGAGCACATGCACTTTACACACAGAGCACACACACACACGCAGACACGTACACATACACACACACACACGCAGACACACACACACACGCAGACACGTACACACACACACACACACACGCAGACACACACACACACAGACACGTATATACACACACACACACGCAGACACACACACACACGCAGACACGTATATACACACACACACACACGCAGACACGTACACACACACACACACACACACGCAGACACGTACATACACACACACACGCAGACACACACACACACACGCAGACACGTACACACACACACACGCACGCGCGCACACCCCGTCTGAACCCTGTCACATGACTCTCTCCTGCTCTCTCTCTACAACAATCGTTCCTTCAAAACCCCCTCCTCCCCGTTCCCTCCGTTTTCTGCTGAATTTAATCATCCGGTGATTTATCCCTCTGTGGCTGAGAGCTGCAACACTGACCCACATTACACAGGCCGCTACGGCATCAGAGTCTCACTTCCTCCTGCACACCTTTTTCATTTACAAACACAAAGCAGCCTCACGTGAAATATTGCCACTGACTGCATCATTACCAAATAAACAAACACAGGAAGCAGGATGCAGCGACTTTCCATGGAGGTGCCCTGTCCACGGGCCACCCTGCTCTCTTACCCCTGGGGTACGCTCACGCTCACGCTCACGCTCACGCTCACGCTCACACTCAGCAAAACACACACAAACATATCTCACGCTCAGACACCTACTCACACACAGACACAGACACACATGCATGTTCACACAGTCCCTAGCCTGTGTGGCAGAAATTTGTTTTGTAAAACACGGATTCTGAAACGTCCTGTGTTCCAAAGACGCAGCATTCTGTGGGCCAGCTCGACCAATGACACACACAATGCGCAGCGGGAAAATGTAGGAGTGCCCAATAATATGTGGGCATGACACGCGTGTTGGGGGCGGGGCATGCGTGTTCTGGGGCGGGGCGGGGCGTACCTGCGGCCTCCAGGAGGGCCTCCAGCCGGACCTGTGTTTCGGGGTCGACGGTGCGCAGGTCCACCCCGTCGGTGGCGCTGGAGAGCAGCAGTTCGGACGCGGTCTTGAGCATGGGGTTCTCCAGGTCCTCCTGGTCCAGGATGAAGGACTCCACCTGGGGGGGGGGGCGCAAAGAGCCAGGCAGAAAATCAGGGGGGGGTGGGGGGGGGGGCAACAAACACCGGGATATCCGGTTACCCCTCAACCTACACCTAGAGGGCAAACCTGCGATGGCTACTGTTCACCACACAGGCCTGCTACTTCACACGCTCACGCCACCGGCTGCCTCTCCTGCACAAAGCTTCACTGCGCTGAACTTCTGTTGTGATGATATGCGACAAGCTCCAGATTTTATTTTTAATGGAGAATGTTAATACGTTTGGAGAAGAATGCACACAAACATTTGCCTGGTTTCCACAGAAAGAGCGCTGGAGGGACCTTGTGAGTCTTTCGCTTGTTTCCCGGAGGAGCTGTATCAGTGTAACACACCCACAGTCACACCAGTGAGTGACAGGTGAGGGGTCCACCCCCACTGCTGCTCAACTGCTCACGTAACATCAATGTTTACACACCTCAGTCGCTCACATGCACGCACATACACACAGTCTCAAATTCATATACACACAGCCTCCCCTTTCTCCTTCACTTTACCTTCTCTCTCTCTCTCTCTCTCTCTCTCATGCACGCACGCACACACTTGGGGAACTGCTTCTCCTTAAGTAAATCATTTCCCAGGCTGGTGACAGGTTCTTGTACACACATCGCTGACCTCTGTATCCAAACACAAACATGAGCACCTATAGCACTGACTGACAGTAACACACAAGCACAAGCGCTCGCCCCAAAAACTTCCTCCTTTCATCCCTCCTGAGCCCCCCACCCCCCCATACTGAGTGCGGCCCCCCTGTACCCTCGCCAGATCCGCAGACAGGAACACGCCATGGGTGAACACCCCTGCAGACCAGAAGTGGAGCTGGCCAATTTGTTAGTGTGCAAATCTGTGTCCCTCAGGCTCCTGATCGTCTCGTCAGGCCTGCCTGCCCGGTCGGTCTCCATGGCACCCTGTGCCGTATCTGTGTATCTGTGATCTAACGGTATTGGGCTGAGATCCGTACCGTTTACGGGCATCTGTGAGCGAATGGCTGAGCCAGGTGCACCCGGATCAACTGGACACCAAAGAACAGGGGGGGGGGGGGGGGGGGGGGGGGGTTCAGGACCGAAAAGCACATAACGGGCTACTCCAACTCGTCTGAATCAGGCTGAGTTCATCTGAGGTCACCACCAGAAAATGCAACAGGTTTTATGGAAACGGTCACCAAGACGCTTTGTAGAGTCACCAAAGGGCAAGAGGAAGGCGACAAAAACCAGGCCTGACCGCTCGAGACAGCAAGCATATGAGGTTTAAAAAATAAAAAAAACTCCCCAGTGGGGAGAAAAGCCCTCCAACAGTGGAGAGAAACGACTCCTGGATGGGAAGATATCTCGGGAGGAACCCGGCTAAGGAGGGGGAGCACATCTTCCACTGGGAAGCCTGGTCTAAAGCAGCGGTAGAATGGATGCAACAAAAATGCAATAAGGGATCCATCACAGCAAGTAAAATGGGCTGAGTGGGCTGAGTAGGTTACAGTGGCGGTAATAAACTAGGTTATCACTGAATTACGAAGCGTTTTATCTTTAAATCCAGCCGTTTCACATTATCGGCTTCTCTCAGGACCGACACACGATTCACTCAGAGGCTCAACATTGAGCATCGATGGGCTTTCAATCAGTACGTCACCAAGTCTGTGGGGGGGGGGGGGCACAGATCAGACACTTACAGAGCGGGGAAACAGCCTCACAAGCACCCCCCCCCCCTCACCCCCCCCCCCCCACCCCACAATCGACAGCCCCAGCCACCCAGCGAATGACATCAGCATAAATTCCAGAAGGAAGTTGGAAGCTCAAGGTGGGGCCGGTTTTTTCCCTCTGAATGACCTTCTGAAAGAGAGGCCTGTGTAATTAAAGAGGGCCAGACGGGCACGCCGTGCGCACTGAGAGCTCTTTGGGCGCCCAGCTCCACCGCGCGCCACCGGCTCATTTGTATGAGGGCTGAGTGCACCGGTTTTTCCGGTCTGAAAACCGTTGCTCGCCGATAGGTGCCGGAGCAAAGTGCAGGAATCCTGTCTGGCCCTCTTTTACAGTGAGGAATGCTACACACTCACTCACACACACACACACTCACACACACACAGCCGTGTACACACACACACACACACACACACACAGCTATGTACAGTCTCACTCACACACACACACACACACAGCCATGTACAGTCTCACACACTCACACACACACAGCCATTTACAGTCTCACTCACACACAGACACACACACAGCCGTGTACACACACACACACACACAGCTATGTACAGTCTCACACACACACACACACAAACACACACAGCCATGTAGTCTCACACACACACACAGCCATGTACAGTCTCATACACACACAACCATGTAGTCTCACACACACACAGCCATGTACAGTTACATGCACACCCATCCATGTACACCATCACACACACAGACACAGACACGTACTTTCTCACACACACTCACACACTCACACACACACAGCCGTGTACACACACACAGCCATGTAGTCTCACACACGCACACACTCACTCTCACACACACACAGCCATGTACAGTCTCACACACACACACAACCATGTAGTCTCACACACACACACACACACACAGCCATGTACAGTTACATGCACGCCCATCCATGTACACCATCACACACACACACACACAGACATGTACTTTCACACAGACAGACAGACACACACACACCGCTGGACTCTGCTGATCATTCACGCAGTAGCGTGACCTACAGAGAACAGCGGTTTAAAGAGCACCAGCGCTGTTCTCAGATCAGCTGTTCAACTCACAGCCCATTTCTCAAACGTGCTTATCCACGGCCCTGCTTGCTCCTCACCTTAATGAGACCAACAAGCCTGCAAACACACCTCTCTCTCTCTCACTGTAAACACACACTGCTTCTTACCGATGTATGGCTTTACTGGAAGTTTAGTTTTTGGTTTTATTTTAAATGTTGCTCGTGAGTGGAACGGTGGGAAGCTCGGCTCACTGAACGCGTGGGGAGCGTAGTCACGCGTGGGGAGCGTAGTCCCGCGTGCGACAGCGTAGTCACGCGTGTAACAGCGAGCGTGTGAACGCAGACTGAGCCAAAAGGGGCGTGTGGGAACGAGCCTGAACCCGAGTTTTTATGGGAAAACACGAACCAGGACAAAACCGCACCTCGTACGCTACATGGCCAAAAGTATGCAGAGGCCTGACATCTCATCCACAATTATGGGCATTAATCCTTTTGCTGGTATAAGAACCTCCACTCTTCTGGGAAGGCTTTATACTAGGCGTTGGAGCATTGCTGCAGGGATTTGCTTCCATTCAGCCAGAAGAGCATTAGTGAGGTCAGGCACTGATTGGGCGATTAGGCCTGGCTCACAGTTAGCTTTCCAATTGATCCCAAAGGTGTAGGATGGGGTTGAGGTCAGGGCCAGTCAAGTTCTTCCACACCATCCCGACAAAACTGTTTCTATACGGACCTCGCTGTGTGCCCGGGGGCATTGTCACGCTGAAACAGGAAAGGGTCTTCCCTAAAGCTGAAACAGGACAGGGCCTTCCCTAAACTGTTTGGGAAGCACAGAATCATCTAGAATGTCATGGTATGCTATAGCATGAAGATTAGCCTTCACTGGAACTTAGGGGCCTAGCCCAAACCATAAAAAAGAGCCCCAGACCGAGGGGTGTCCCGATACTTTTTGGTCATATAGAGTACGAGGCCCCAGGACACCAGATTTCTGGTACGTCCAACCAAACACTCTCCTCGGGTTTATTCTCATCCGCTGCACTTTCTGATGGTGGTGGCCTAATGGTACGCATCAAACACCTGGCTTCTCCCAGAAACTTCCTGGCCCCGCCCACATCCGGGGGACAGCTGGGAAGTTTCTGTGAGCTCGCCATCGTCCGTCACCGCAGGAAGTACCCACAGGAAGTGACATCACAAAGCTAGTGCATTGAGCGACACAGGGTGGCCAAGCAGAGGCACTCTGAGGAGGAGGAAGAGTGACTAATTGGTACACAATTTTGAATCACAGTACATGATCGGCCACAATATCTGGGTGGGAAAGAGAGAGCCAGAGAGCCAGAGAGAGGGAGAGAGGGAGAGGGGGAGAGAAAGAGTAACAGTGTGTTCCAGTCGGCAGAGCTTCCCTACCTTATCACAGCTAATACTAAGTACAGCTCAGAGACCCAGAACTGGACCAGAGCAGAAAGCATCATCATCGTTATTATCACTGCATGATAATAAACAACCCGATGAAGACGAGGAAGACAAAGATACGTGCAAGTAGTGGAGGCGTGGGGACCAGGGCTAGGTCCGGAAGTTCGTTGCCACTTTGGCACCGGTCCTTTTAAAGAAGGCCGTGGTTCAGGCACCGTGTTTAGGCAATGTTCCAGTTTTGAGAGACACATTCAAGCATCTGTATCAGCTAAATCTAAACAGTATCCATTCCTAGTGAGTACAGAAGGTTGACCTCACTGAGCACCTGGGTCTGTTTACGAGGAGTGCGTTTCTCCTCCTGGGCCCAGCGCCCAGCTGGCAGGGAGGTGTGTGCCTGGACCGCCAGGGTAGAGGAGAATACAGGAGTAAGGAGGTGCATGGCTGGTCCTCCAGGGTGAAGGACAGAACAGGGAGCAGGGAGGTGTGTGCCTGGTCCTCCAGGGTAGAGGAGAGAATGGGAGTAAGGAGGTACATGGCAGGTCCTCCAGGGTGGAGGACAGAACAGGTACCAGGGAGGTGCGTGCCTGGTCCTCCAGGGTAGAGGAGAGAACATGAGTAAGGAGGTACATGGCTGGTCCTCCAGGGTGGAGGAGAAAACAGGTCTTCGAACGCAAATGTAGCCGTGCGTCCAAACCTAACAGCAGCTGGTGAGCTGGTTGTGCATCTCACATGAGGATCTGCCACAAGCACACATTCTGCAGTCCCCCGTCCCAGCATGACAGCAAGACACTGGGACTACATCCCCCAACATTCCCTGGCTCCGGAAACTACATCTCATTTCAATTCAACTTTAATTTGTGCAGTGCTTCACAAAGACACTGTGACAGAAATACTTAGCAGGGACAGGAAATAGGAGAAAAGAGGCTAAATCAACAGAATGACACTGAAATGAAAACCAGAACGGTTGGCAGGACTATAATCACACAAACCCTGACAGGGCTGTCGTTTAAAACAAACGAAAAGACACGGCCATCCCTCGCCAGAGGTTATATTTCCTACAGAAGAACACTTGTTGAATACTAATGCACCACTGAAAGCTAACAAGATATGTTTTGGGAGAAACAGGCGCTCATGTGGTACTGGAGACAAACAGAAAGGTCTTCAGAACAAACCTGCCGCTGTTGACAAGACGGCTGACAGCAGTGACTACAGTGTGCTGCTCATCATCATTAATCAGCTCGTACTTTAAAACCATTACCACCGCCATGGGGAGCAAACTATAATTTGGAAATCAGTTGGCTTGGTCCTGGTCAGAGAAGATCTGTACATACAGCCTGACTTATGGCCAGTCAGAACCTCACTGTGAAGATATGCAGCTAACAGCAGCTCATTTCGAACTACACACAAACTGCCATCTGGAAATATCGTAGCACATCTAAACCTTTTCTCAAGCCGAACAGAAGAATAACACTGACATTCTGTATCCATTCTGTACCACTTCACATGCTTAATGCGTTTCTCTCGGTGTAGGCACTGAGAGAAAATTACACAAGCAGAGAAGAACTGGTGGAAAAACCACACAGAAGAAGCTAATGGCAGACAGCACGGCCGAAGAATGTGTACTGAAAGGAATGCATCATGTAATGCATTATGGGGGTTGTAGTTCCGGCAGTGCTCGGAAGATAAAACAATTCGCTGCAATCCCGTGTTAAATGGACTACAGCTCCCAGGGAGAGCTGCATCCGGCGCACATGCTCTCTTGAGCCAGAAAGGCCTGGGAAAGCGCCCAGCTAATCCTGGACAGGAGACTTCAGCAGCGGCCCACAGCGGCCTAATCTCAGCTAAGGGATCCGTTCGCAGCGATCCGCCAGTCGCCAAACCCGCAGAGGCGCTTACGAGCATGCGGGCGGCTACACGGACAGATTTGTTTACACGCCCAGGTCATAAATACACCCACCTCGTTTCCAAAAAGAAACCCGATGTCCCGCGGCTGTCAACACGCGACGCCCTGACCTCACGTGCACAGACAGCTGCCACTCGCGACTACCAGGGTCCTCCACAGGGACCGCCAGGGTCCTCCACAACTGCCTGACCGCCAGGGTCCTCCACAACTGCCTGACCGCCAGGGTCCTCCACAGGGACCGCCAGGGTCCTCCACAGGGACCGCCAGGGTCCTCCACAACTGCCTGACCGCCTTCATCCAGGTCTGGCCCCTGAACACACACCAGGGTTACCAGGAACCTACAGCGAACACACACCAGAGGTACCAGGACTCTACAGCGAACACACACCAGGGTTACCAGGACCCTACAGTGAACACACACCAGGGTTACCAGGACTCTACAGTGAACACACACCAGGGTTACCAGGACCCTACAGTGAACACACACCAGAGGTACCAGGACCCTACAGTGAACACACACCAGAGGTACCAGGACTCTACAGCGAACACACACCAGAGGTACCAGGACTCTACAGTGAACACACACCAGGGTTACTAGGACTGGACAGTGCTCCCATTTTAGGGACATTTGCTCCTAAAAATTTACATCTGCCAACTGGAAAAATATATTTGTGTGCTCCTAAATATTTTTACATGTGCTCCTTGGAAAATAATTTACACAGAGCTCTGGTTACTACTAAACAAGGCACCTGCTGCGCTCTTGTGCTTAACACACACCTGACCTGAACACCACATCAGCCCGCTGAGCACTGCAGTCCAGGCAGTACAAAGCGCTTAACACAGGAGGCATCCTGGAGACACACCTGCCACAGACCCAGGTCCTCAAATGCCTCCAACCACTCTACCTTCACCTCATCCCTAAAGAACTGCTCAGGAATTACACTATCCCCGAAACATTCACGCCAAAATTAACAATCTCTATTTTTATCCACACACTGCAACAGCAGACAAGAGACCGTGCTAGCGTACACCAGCCTCCTAAAGCGAATTAAACGCAGTGACAAACAACTGCAAAGTATTTTTATAACCCGTGGCCCTATAATCACCCGGCAGTCTCCTGACAATGATAATTAGCTGCACACGGAGCGGAGCGGAGCGGAGCAGAGCGCGCGCTGCCGCGTCAGGGACCCAAACCGTAAACACGCAGACGCACCGCAGACGCACCGCCGTCACTCCTGGGCCGGGACGCCGGCCGGCCAAAACTCCGGGGGGGATCTCCCGCAGCCGCGGCTCGTTCCTCCGCGCAGACGCGCTCGGGGACGGCGAACTTAAAAGACAGAGCCGCCCGCGTCTCCCTCAAACAAACAACATCCTCCTCCCGGGTCTCACCGACGGACGTGCACGCGGAGGCGGGTCTGAGCAGGCGGAGGACAGCGGGGTTTAACAGACCGGAGTCATAGTTACGAGGCTTGCGGGTTTGGATCCCGGATGGGGCACAGCGGCCGCCGGTTTGATAACCCGGCTTGCCTTCTTTAAACATCCCGTCTGTGTAAACTGATCATGAGCCACAGCGAGCTGCCCCGGACGGACGGGATAGCCACGCGAAGGCCAATAATAATCCGGCTCGATCGCAGGAAGTGAGCGCACATGCGCGAGTGAAGACAGGGAGCCTGTGATCGGGCTGTGAACTCCATGGTGCCTGAACTGAGCGCAGGATGGCGACCTGCACAACTTTTTACACAGCATTTACATGGCAACCATTTATACAGCTGGATATACACTGAATGAAGCAATGCAGGTTAAGCACCTTACTCAAGGGCAGTGTCCAACCCGGGAATCAAACCTGTGACTTCTAGGTTACAAGACCAGCTCCTTACCCATTACACTACAGTGCTGCCCCGCTGGGCAGGGAGAAGCCCCCTTGGTGGTGTGGGGAACCAGAGAAGGTCCACACTGGGGTCAATGAGGGGCGACCCATGGTGAACGTCCTGTGCGGGGCCTGCTCCTGCAGACGGGGTGTCAGGTGTACCCCACTCCCTAGCACACTTCAGTTCTCCCCTTCAGTCCTGCCTAACATGCTTAAAGCATTTGAATTGGTCCATTTAAGATCAAAAATTTAATTTGGCATTTTAATTCCCCTGGGGATTAAAACCAAAAAAAGGGGCAAAAGGTGCACCCCTAAACTCACACCCTCTGACTTCACTTACCGGCCTACATTTCTCTCGTTTTCCCCGTTTTTTTGGAACGCCAAAAAATATGCCAGTGCCATGTCATTGACAACACACCTCTGTTTCAAAGAATCCAAGTCATGAATGAAAGGCTCATGGGAAAAAGTCTTTGTCGCATAATTTACCAAATTGGCAAGCATGACAAACCAGTTAATGCAAATATTTGGCATTTGTGGGCTTGGAGATAGGAACATTAAAATGTTGCACTGAAAAACTCGGTCATTTTCCTAAACCACTTCAGGCAGTGATATGGAGATAAATTGATCATTAATAGGTCATAAATGACTGCTTTTCCTCTGAAGTGGCACGGATTTATAATATATCTAAAGCGAGGCGGAGTATGAGGGTTGCCATTTATCAGGCAGCCATATCACTGGATATAAACTCCCAATTTCCATTTCCTAAAGTGAGTAACTCCGCACCAGTCAGAGCGTGATGTCAGCCCACTGCGCGAGCCAGATGCCGGAGAGGAAGGCACACGGTTAAGCTAGAAGCATTGCAAGAACGCCCATCCACCGCTTTTTAAACAACGATGAAGACCTTTTCAAAAACTTTCATGACGACATCTGAGTACTGACAGGCA
This sequence comes from Anguilla anguilla, assembly GCF_013347855.1. Lineage (NCBI taxonomy): Eukaryota > Metazoa > Chordata > Actinopteri > Anguilliformes > Anguillidae > Anguilla > Anguilla anguilla. Next base: position 1,829,079 of record NC_049203.1, read on the forward strand.
ATACACGCCACCGTCCGCGAAATTAACGGGACCAAAGTCAATCAAAATGACCATGGGATGCCCCACGACCAGGCCCTCGTGAACACAAGCATCAAGTGGCATCTACGACTTGTGAAGCACCTGTTTCAGCGAATACGGACATTCGCTAGTGTTACTGCATCAAGTTGTGCGTGCGTTAAAAAGTAAGCACCAAAAACGCGTGGCCCTCTTCGATTTCTGGAGATTACTTGTTCATTTTTGGTTTATATCCGACATGTAACGCGAAGAGGAAAAAACACGCATTGCGTTCAGGTGCAGACCCGCCGTCCTGTCCCGGGAGCAGGTCGAGGTCCTCGCTGCAGTCTGACAGGATCAACGGGTGTGGGCACCCTCGTAGTGGCAAGCACATCTTAAGACAGACCTTTCCGTTTGGGTGGGAAAAAGACCAGCAGTACACGGTGAAGACGAGGCCGAGTCCGACAGATCACGTGCAGAGTCTTGACAGGGGAGGTTGGAATTCAAAACCTGATGCGACAGACATGGAATCACTTCGTCGGGAGAGAGAGAGAGCAAAAAGCACTCTTTTTCTTTCTCTCTCTGTCACACACACGGCTGCACATGTCGCCAGCGTTTGGGCTCGCCATTCAGAACGCACTTCGGGCTTAAGCACGTTAACCAGTCACGTATATAGCGAGTGTTAGCTTAGTTTGCTAGCATATACTCTCCAGAAAGCCCGCTTCACAAAAGACAGGCAGCTAAACAACCAACACTCGTGATTAAATGTTCTCGGAGCAGTGTCACATAATCGCTCTCCATTATCGCGAATAATGGCCACTTAGCTAGCGCTAGCACAGTGGGTGCTAAGGACAGATACGGCTTATACAACAACTAAGCTGGCTAGCTAGGGTGACGCAATGGCGCCATTACTACAAAACAAGCCAACGAAGTGGTGCACATTTATTCTGCGAACGCGTACGAATCCAGACGTGAACTAAACTAGCCTGCAGAAAAACTGCAAAGTTAGCCACCAAGCTAAGAATGTGTGCGAGAAATGCGCTGCCACTGCTAGCCCGCTAACACCCCAAAACTAGGCCCTGATTTCGACCCACGACATAATTAAATCGTTTTATCTTGTTACTGTGGAAGTAACCTCGTGTGTTAAGCATGTGCTACTTCTATATGTAAAAAAAATTATCAATCCGGAGGGTAGATGATATATTTGGGTTAAAATGGTGGTTGTTTTTATGTAATTTCATGGGGGAGGGAGGGGGCTAGCTAGCTAGCTGGGTAACAGGGATCCTGCCTAAGCTCACCTCCGAGACTTCGTCTTCGTCGCTGCCAGACCCCGGACCAGAGGAAAGAACAGCCGCCGCGGCTAGTTTAAAATCCAGCCTGTCTGCAGTGGGCCCACTGGACTCGCCAAATAACCGGACTTTTTTTCCGCCGACACCAATCCCTATGCCCCCGAGTCCGGCTCCTGGTGTGGCTCCTACCCCCATCCCTACCGCCGGAGAGCGCGGAGTCACCGAGTCAATCTCGTCCTCGAAGCCGTCCGTCAGCATTGCCGTCCCGGCTACTGCATCCTGCATACTTATCTAAATAATATGTATGTTAATAAATCTAATATTGTCTTTAACTTCCTTCGGGTTTGTATTTGTTTATAAATTAGGGTGTTTTTACTTCAGAAAATCCCGAAACTCTCCTGAAGCGAGAAGAGAAGAATCTCTTTCCCCCAGCCATTAACTTTCTAACAACCTAACGCACTTCGTTCTGCTAGTAAAAGAAACCCCGCCCACGTTTAACATTTATAAAATACTATTGGTCAACGCTGTGAAACTGTAACCGCTCATTGGTTTCAACGAAAGCTCGTCAGGCGAAAACTCGCCAGCGTTCAAGTTAGGTTTAAGTGCATCTCGAGGTTTCTGAGCTATCACGTCGGGAAACCGAGTAGCTATCGTTGCGCAAAACGTCTGTCACAAAAACCCGCCCATACGATCCGCCTATTTTATTTCAATTAAAAAAGTAAAGGTTAATTTGTGTTATGCACAAAGTTGTCAGTGCATCGATTAGGTGGTACCATCAAGCCATGTATTAGTTGATGTACTGCACGAGTAAACAAGTTAAGGAATTTGTACTTGGTTTGTTTGCTGGTTAGCTTAATCTGACTTGCTCCTAGCCTGAAGCTTCATGTCACTGCAAATGCTGTGGTGGCCAGTTTATCTCTTGTCTTTGTACCAAAGAGTGGAGAATATGACGGCATCTGTGTAACAACCAAACGGCACCGCACATTGGAATACAATTTGCATTGCCTGTGAAACAGTGCTTTGCCCGGGGTGATCGGCGAAATGTATGGGAATTGTAGTTCTGAGAACATCGTCGCAGCCCCATTTTGTAACTCCGCAGTGCCTGCGTGAAGCGGTGTAAACCTTTCTAAAGCCCATCATCATTCGCAGCACGGCACATTTCATTGTCCTCAAGTGACCCGACTACACCGTACGTATCTTCAGCGTCCGGTCTTGAAAGCAAACTATCGCTAAGACACACAATTGCTTTCATCACAGTGTGATATTTGGATGTGCTATGTGTAGCAAAAACAAGAATCGAATGATTGCCAAAAATACTTATTTCACAATTCTTTCAGAATTAGAGATTAAGACTGGAGTCATGTACAGAAGAGATCAATCGTGAAAGCAATAAAAATGAATCACCATGACAATGACACATACGATTTATTCTTCATAGAGACATTTGGAAATTGTGTTATCCCAGAGTGTGACAAACACACAAAACGTTATCTGTTATACGCAGTAATAGTGTGTGTGTGTGTGCGTGCGGCAACAATAAACCCTCAAGCCTGTCAGTCAGGGTGAAGTCATGTGACCAATCATGAATACATTCAGCAAAGTACATGATGTTGACTACAAATTATGTAAGCCTATAATTGCATAATATAGTTTGATTTTATGTATACCTGGATATACGTATACAACATTTCAGAGGGTAATCCATGTTAAGTGCATCGCATGTACAGTAAGAACAATAGCAATGTCCTCGCATAACTTCTTGGGCTGGCAGAATAGACCCCTCTTACAACCTTACCTGTGTCCAAGGGTATCGGTACTGTTGCTTCCTGTCTTTGAGCTGTGAGGCTGACTTCTTTTTTTACTTGGTTCCTTTCGCTGAGCTGCTTATTTGTTATTTGTTTTCAAAATAGCTGAGGCCTCATTAACTGTTCTTGTTAATAGACATGTGGTTTTCATTGTGGTTCATTTCAAATAATTTTTTCACATTACACTGAATGTCTTCTGTTTCAGTGAAATCGGGGTCTGTGAAAACCCACCTCTGCATACCGAGAACAGTAACGAAACCCCTTCAGAAGAAGTCTTCAGACAGGCAGCAATCCTACAGTGCATTGCTCCATTGTGTTTAAAAAGGAACCAAACAGGGTTATTCCCTGCATTTTAATTTCATGCATTTTTTGTCTGCCTCACTGCAGTTGTGCTTCTCTACATCCCTCACGGTTCTGGCTGATGTTAGTCTGGGCTGCGTAGTCATTTCTGGACCGGCACAGCTGGCCACACCCAACACATGACCACAATATTTGCACTGATATAAGCCGTCTGGCCAGGAGCGAATCAGGTTAAGCTAACCTGCAAGCAAACTGAGTATAAACTCCTTGACTTGTTTTGGGGAATGTTTACTTGCACTTGTACATCAGCTAATATTTGGCTGTATGGTACCGCCTGACCAATACAATGGCTAATCTGTTTCAGGATTTTGTGCCAGATTCTGTTCTTAATTAATTAATTAGCTCAATCACATCTTGACCTGACATTTGTATAAACACCAGGTACAGCCAGACTGCAAGAGTATCTGATAGATTCTACTGTGCTTAAGTACAGGAGTGAACCAGCATAGTTTACAGAGCTATCAGGAAACAAAAATTTCGGTGATTGGTTGGAGCATAAACCAGAACGTGGATCGGCCCTCCAGGACCGGAGCCATGCACCCACTGCTCTGATTCCTGTGAGGTGCTCCTTCTATGACAGTGCTGCCCACCCTGGCTCCTGGAGCTCTACAGCCTGCAGGTTTTCATTTCAACCCTAATTCGGCACACCTGATTCCACCAATTGGCAGCTGAATGAGATCCCGATCTGTTGAATGAGGTACGTCCTTTTGATTGGCAATGTATTTTCTCTGGGTCAAAGGTGACCTCTGAGTCATAGACCGACTCTCCACAGTAAATATTTATGTACCCGGATCACAGTGTGAACATTCTACCAACTGTCAACACTACAGTACTGTATTAGGGGTGTGTTGGAATAAAGACTATTTCCTGCTGCTCATTAATGTGGTAATAAACAACCCACGACATCAAGCCTTCTTTGTTTTGCTGTGAGTTCATAGACCGTATAAAAATATAATATAGTGCTACCTTACTGCCATCTAGTGGAATGACGATAGATTGCAACCTGTTCCGTCATTAGGTCAGATGCTGGGTCAGATCACGTTTAAACAAGGATCCTCTTTGAATTACAGTGCCGTCTAGCGGGGAAAAGAATTTAACTCAGATCATGAACACGAGAATTAAGGATGCACTTGTAGGACGGTGCAGTATTTGGCATTATTTGTACATGGTATGTTATTTATGCAGAAAAATGTAATACATTTTGTAACCTCTGACTATAGGCATGACTGCCAAAAGTAAGACATGGAACACATTTGAACAATTGCTTGCTCTCAAATACTTTGTGATGTTAGGGTGTGCTTCTTGCCCAGTATGTTTTTGCTGCAGAACTCCTTTTGTCAACGTGCCAGTCATATCCACCTCTCCAGGGGAGAGCTAGTCTGCCAGAGTCATTTGCCACGTTGACATGTCCACGAAACAGAAAAAGGACGTCTACACGCTACATCCCAACACAAGTGACCAAAAAACTGCAGGCCGTTTGGAGGAAAGTGTCAATCCAGGTTGGGAATTCAGCGTACCGAAGCACTGCAGCTGATGCATGCACGCGAACAGCTGACGTCATATGTTGGGCGTGGCCAACGGGACTGATCAGGAAACGAGCGCAGAGTCACACATCCTCCAGGACCGCGAGAGGGGATACCGAGAGGCATAAACTACGGTGAGGTAGTGGCCTGTGTATATGTTTGTCTTGTTATTTGTTAAAATGTATTTTATTATTAAGCAGAATGTGTAGTTTTTAGAAGCATACCGTAACATTAGCTGTTTAAAAGCTGGGTCACGTATTTCCTTAATTTCATTTCGATAACAACGGTAGGCCCGTTTTACTCGTCTTTGTTTGCAGTTCAGTCTTATGTGAAATATTTGCCAAAATGTGACTGTACTTGACGATCACAGAGCGCACAGTCTTCATGTATGAACACAATCTCTTGGTCACAAATGGCCGTCTTGTGATGGGTCGTTTTGTTGTTACAGCGTTAGCTTACTGTCCAGTTAAAGCTAGCTAGCTACGTCCAGGCGCCATCTAAAATGTCGGAAAGCCCTTTTGAATGACGCGTGTATCGGGATAGCTACTTACTTGGACTTGCTAGCTCACACGTTAGACTACAAATTGCATCGTCTAGAATAAGATATATTCTTTTTTCTCTTCGAAGGAGAGATTGCCCCTTTTAGATATTTAGCTAATTGTGACTTAAATGTGATGTTCAAGTAAAACGTAACATTGAAGTTAAATTGCTAAATTGGTTAACATATAGCCTAGACCAGCTTTGCTCGCCAGTATCGTTCATTGCAGAAACGCCAGTTACGTCAGTTAGACCCAATTTCCCCTTGAAATGAGGCCAGTTTCTAAAAATAATAAATTATCTATTCCCCTAAGCTAAGTGCACAGACCGGAGCATTTTGCGCCGTTCTGTTTGTTTTAGGATAGTGATGTGTTGCTCAGTTTTTGGATTAGCGTAGTGTAGATGGATAATCAAAACTGAGGCTTCGTTGTGAACTTAGCTCCTATATATGATCGATACAAAGTGAAGATTTGGAAATTACCAGGTTTCAGACCTCATATATACGTTGTATCACTCTGGATAGAATATTTTATTTGGTATGCTGGTATTACTCATTTGTTTAAATTGACGATAGTATACACTATAGCCTAATTGCTGCAGTAACGTTATTGTTAGCTATATTCGTTATCATAGCTCGACACTAACATTTTTTCCAAGGAGCGCACGTGCTCTAGGTTGAAAAATTTAGGAGCACGCTCATGCATCCCAATTAATAGATGTTCCCTTAAATTATTTTTCCAGTTAGCACAAATCAATGTTCAGGAGCAAATTGTCCTAAAATTGGAGAACTGCGGAGCTCTAGTTATCATACTAATATTTGAGATATATGGTAGTTATATATCGCAAGTTATAATAATGATTAATGCATTAACATATACATAGCAAATTGCAGGTTACTAGTGCGCAAAAAAGGAAACCTTGCAATGAAGTTTATTTTTATTTATTTTTTTATTTAACCTTTATTTAACCAGGTTAGTCTCATTGAGATTAGAAATCTCTTTTTCAAGAGAGACCTGGCCAAGAAAGCGGCAGTCGATTACAGACACGACAAAATTTCAACATTTAACATACTATAAAAGCAGACAAACAGCAATGTTCAAAGTTTCACAATCTGGTTAACATGATTGATAGTTGATAGTTGACTCCTAAGTTATTTGGTAAAATTTATTTAAACACTCAGAAAAATGTGATCAAAGATTTGACATAAGTCTGTTCATGTTTTGAAACAATTTATAGTGCATAATATTATGCAGCAGTAAAGGATTTTATGATGATAATATGGCTCAATGTTCTCAACGGTAAAATATTTTCAGGTAGTTTCGGGTGCGCAGGTGATGACCGAGTACGGATTTTGTCCAGTTTGTCCAAGGCTGTGGCTTCCTGTTTGACGTTGTTTAACTTCGGTAAATTTAGGGATGGATTATGAGTGCATTAGTCATGAATTGAGATTTTTGTGTTTACGCAGCTACAGGGAGCCGTCTGTGCAGTACTAACGATGTCTGACGGAGAAGGGTTTGTGGTGCGCGTGCGTGGCCTACCGTGGTCCTGCTCGGTGGACGAAGTTCAGAGGTTTTTCTCAGGTAAGACTTGCAGCGTCACATTGCAGATCTTTTTTGGTGGATCTAAAAGCTTTTTATTGCCTTTTTGCTGATGGGGGAATCTAGTTTCCCTTCTGGGTGGGCTCATACCTTTTTACCATGGAATTCATGCCTGCACCTATTTGTGAGCCAAGTTAAGCAGATAAGTATGAACTCGCCCCGGTCCTCCTTCACGCGCGCGGCGGTAATTGTGTTCCAGACTGCAAAATCGCTAACGCCTCCTCGGGGATCCACTTCACGTACACGCGGGAGGGCCGCCCGAGCGGCGAGGCCTTCGTCGAGCTGGAGTCGGACGACGACCTGAAGATCGCCGTCAAGAAGGACAGAGAAACCATGGGACACAGATATGTGGAAGGTGAGTGTGTGAGAGAGAGAGAGAGAGAGAGTGTGTGTGTGTGCTTGTGTGAGAGAGAGGGTGAGGGTGTGTGTGTGTGTGTGTGTATGTGTGTGAGAGTGAGTGTGTGTGTGTGAGAGTGTGTGTGTGTGTGAGAGAGTGTGTGTGATAGTAAGTGTGGGGAGTGTGAGAGTGTGAGAGAGTGTGTGTGATAGTAAGTGTGGGAAGTGTGAGAGTGTGTGTGATAGTAAGTGTGGGGAGTGTGAGAGTGTGAGAGAGTGTGTGTGATAGTAAGTGCGGGGAGTGTGCGAGAACCTGATGGAGGCGGGGGGGTTTGGCCCCCTCAGCGTGTTTACCCGCCTGCGTCTCTGCCCCCCCCCCCCCCCCCCCGCAGTGTTCAAATCCAACAGCGTGGAGATGGACTGGGTCCTGAAGCACACGGGGCCCAACTGCCCCGAGACCGGGGGCGACGGCCTGGTCCGGATGCGCGGCCTGCCCTTCGGCTGCAGCAAGGAGGAGATCGTCCAGTTCTTCTCCGGTGAGGCCCCGCCCCTGCCTCTGCCTCTCTGTACTCCCGAAGCTCACTTCCTGTTGGAAACGTGGTTGAGGGAGGCTTCTGTTCTTCTGAGCGCAGGCATATCATTCACCTTTCTTTCCGGTCCATTCATGATTCAGAAACAGACCCCGTGTTTTTCATACCTGAGGCGCAGGCAGCCCCTCTCTGACCCCTGACCCCATGGCCTTTGCACTTCCTGGAATTGAACCCTGAATCATGTTTTTGGCGTCTTGCATACGTGTCCGATAGCCGTGGATGTGGTCAGAGATTTATGCCAGTCTGTCACTTCATGCTGGAGCTGGGGTAGCTGTGCATAAGATGCAAATGTTGGGTCTTGACCTTTCACCTTTCCCCTGCCCCTTTGCCACACCCACTTGTGACATCATATCCTATCTCAGCCACCCCCCCTCACTAAAGTTCTCTGCGCATCTTGGTCCCCTTGTCCCTCTTCAGTGTAACTGGGGGCTACCTCCATCTCACTCTCTTATCCTGAGTAGATACAGATAGAATGTATGTTCTGTATGTAATTCATACTGCAAATCTTCTCATTAATGTTCCCGCTAATGCAGTAAAGACTAAAGGCCTGATTTACTGAGACCTTTAGCGAAAGCATTTAGCACAAGCAAAACCAACAGCATGACCAGTGATTGGTGCACGGTGTTTGTTTTGCACCAATCATTGGTTGTGTTGTTAGTTTTGCGCGTGCTGAAGGTCTTAGTAAATCGGGCCAAGTAAACGGTCTGCAGAGAGAGCAATGGTATGTATGATTCGTAGAGTTTGAATTTCATTTTTAATTTCTTTTTTTTTTTAATTCTTAATTTTCTTTTTTTTTTTTTTTTTTTTTGTAACAGCAGACGTTAGAGAAAGAGGAAGCGATGTGACTGGGCATGTGATTTAATTTGTCCCCCGCTGGGGTTATCTGTCCTTGGGTTGAAGGGTTGGAAATCGTGCCAAATGGGATTACATTGCCGGTGGACTTCCAGGGGAGGAGTTCGGGGGAGGCCTTCGTGCAGTTTGCGTCTCAGGATATAGCCGAAAAGGCTCTAAAGAAACACAAGGAAAGGATAGGGCACAGGTGGGGCTGGTTGGTTGGCTGAATAAGTCGCTCTTCTTATGGTGTTCACCTACGAAACAACAAACAACAACAAAAACAGACCTGCATCTACATTCACACACAGGCATTAAGCAGAGGCTCTAATTCAGAGCGATGTACACAGCGTACACTCTCACATACAGTCTGTTTGTGCAGTACTGGATGTTTACTGAAGTTTCCTCAGGGGTACAGCGGCAGTGCCCCCACATGGGAATCAAACCTGCAACCTCAGAGTTGAAATTCAATTTCACGAATTTGGGGAGAGTGCCCATCATGTTCTCTCAAGATTTTATTCAATTCATTAATTAAATTTTAATTTGTTTCCAAAATTGAATTGATCCCCAATCCAGCACATGGAATTTAGAGGGCATTTACAAACACATACTGACCTGTACACACACACACACACACACACACACACACACGTGTATGTTTGTGTGTGAATGCACACATGTACAGTTATGTACATGTGAGTAGCATGGGCATTCACAGTCTTTTGGGAGAGTACGAAACGTTTTCTATTCACTGAAACACCAAGCCAGTCAGAACATAGATACTCAGATTAGTGCTGAGTGATCGGGGGGTTCAGGTGCTCTGTATTTGAGTAAAATGTTTTTTTTTTTTTTTAAATGTCCTTTTTTCTATTTTAGTTTTTCCCCAAAATTCTAAGTCGTCGTTCTTGGTAGTGATTGTGACATCAGCATTAGAATGTTCAGTTAAGAGCGTTCTAATCACTTAACTTTGAAGGTTATGTGTGGGTGGAGAGGACTGATATAAGGTTATCAGCAGTTTGTGCATAAACCTACAACATAAGGTTGCTAGATATTTGGGGTCCCAGAAGGGGGTTTGGGGGGTGGGGTGGGGGGTGATCGCTCAGCACTAAACCTGAGGCACACACACAGGAACTACAGAGGTGTTAAGTTCCCAGAATGCCACTCTTCATGGAGACACTGGTCACACGGTCACAGGTGACAATGCAGGTGGGTCAGGCCGAACTGTCTGCTGGCACCGACACACGGTGTCACCAGTGCTTAGGCGCTAACAGGTAACCATAAGAGAGGTTATTCACAGCATACCATGTTTTCAAACATGATGACCAATAGAAAAAACAGTGTGTTTGGTATCTGTAGTTTTGATTTGTTTTTTTTTTCATCCTTGCTAGTTGCTCAGTATTTAACGTGTACACAGTCCAATGAGCTCATTTCACTATTCATTGTATCACAGTCCTGGAGGCCTGCAGTGTCTGGTAGTTTTTGGAGTGTTTCTAGCCCCAGTGGTTCATTTAAGTCATTGATTGGCTGATTGAAAGGAAAACTACAAAAACCAGCATGCACTGCAGGCCCCCTGGAAATTTAGTTGGACACCCCTGATATTAATTCGAGGCTGTGAGGAGCCAGGCGTTAGCAGCCCTCTGTAAGACACACAGGAGGAGACTGCAGTGGCCTGGTAGGGAAGCTAGAGTGACATGGACATTTGAGTAATTACACCATGAGAGCGTTGGTATTTTGGTATTGTTGCTCGGGCAGAGTCCGCCCCCCGCCCCCGGTACCCCACCCCGGTCCTGACGAGCGGCGTTTTCGGCGTTCCGCAGGTACATCGAGATCTTCCAGAGCAGCCGGGCGGAGGTGCGCACGCACTACGAGCCCCAGCGGAAGCCCGTGGGCATGCAGCGGCCCGGCCCGTACGACCGGCCCAGCGGGGGGCGGGGCTACAGCGCCGTGCCGCGCGGCGGCTCGTACGACAGGATGCGCCGCGGGGGCTACGGTGAGCGCCACGCCGCCGCCGCCGCCGACACTCCCGGGGGTTTAGGGGTGCGAGGCTTCCTCCTCTATTGGGCGGGATGTGGTGTAACTCTGCGTCTCTTCCTCTTTCCCCGTTTCCCCATTGGTCGGCCAGATGGGCGCTATGGCGACGGGAGCTCCTCCTTCCAGAGCATCACGGGCCACTGTGTGCACATGAGGGGGCTTCCTTACCGCGCGACCGAGACGGACATCTACAACGTGAGTCCCCCCCCAGCGCCACACGCGTGGACACAGCACGGGACCGCCTGCAGCACACACTCTACACGCCTGCAACACACGCCTGCAACACTCTACACGCTTACAACACACACTCCACACGCCCCACACACTCTACACGCCTGCAACACACACTCCACACGCCCCACACACTCTACACGCCTGCAGCACACACTCCACACACACTACATGCCTCCAGCACACTCTACACGCCTGCAGCACACACTTACAACACTCTGCACGCTCTGAAGGACGTGCTCTACAGGCTCTGCCTAACCCTAACCCTAATCCTCTCCCCCCCCCCCCCCCCCCCCCCCCCCCCCCGCAGTTCTTCTCCCCGCTGAACCCCGTGCGCGTGCACATCGAGGTCGGGCCGGACGGGCGGGTCACCGGCGAGGCCGACGTGGAGTTCGCCACCCACGAGGACGCCGTGGCGGCCATGTCTAAGGACAAGGCCAACATGCGTAAGAGCGTGCGCGGCGTGTGTGTGTGTGTGTGTGTGTGTGTGTGTGTACGCGCGCTTACGTGAGAGAGAAGATGGAGACCTCCAACCTTGTGTTGAGATGTTTATGATTTCAGTTTATGACAGTGAGAGAGTGAGAGAAATGAGAAATGTAAGGTGCGGCTGACTTGGTGAGTGTTGTGTTTCTAGCGTTTCGACCGTGGGTAGGACGGACGTGTCTGATTTCTGAATTCTTCTCTCCTGCAGAGCATCGTTATGTGGAGCTGTTCCTGAACTCAACAGCAGGGGGCAGTAACGGGGCCTACGGGAGCCAGATGATCGGGGCCATGGGTGAGTCTCCGCCCACTGTGACGGGAGAGTGAGGTCTCATGACCCCACCATGATGTGTGGAGCTGGAAATGAGCTGTCAATCATCCATATGGGGTGGAGCTACATTGAGCTGTCAATCACCAATAATGGGTGGAGTTACTGTGAGATCGCACGGTAGCCATAAATTGCAGGGTAGCTGTAGCCTTGCTCATGTATACTCGAGGGTTAGCCGAAGGGTTTGCCGAGTTTTGTTTTGTGACAGTTTTCTATTCTCTGCAGCCAACCAATCAGCGTACGGGCCCAGCAGCCAACAGGCAAGCGGCATGGGGGGGTACAGCGACTACAGTGAGTGTCGGCTCCGCCCTGAGGGGGGGGCAGGAAATTACCTGTACCTGTGTGTGTGTGTGTGTCTGTCTGTGTGTGTGTGTGTGTGTGTGTTGAAAATGCTTGTCGCTTTTGAGTTTATTCAGCTGTGTGTGCTTGCATATGTGTAAGTAGCTTCTTTGGTTGTATCTGTGTGCGTGCGTGTGCGTGTGTGTGTGTGTGTGTGTGTGTGCGCACTCGGGTCCTAAAGTGTGTATTTCTCTCTCCTGTTAGGTAATCAGAGTGGAATGAGCAGCAGTTACTATGGCAGCGGTGGGCGTGGCTCCATGGGCATGAATGGCCTGGGTATGGGGGAGGGGTGGGGCATGTAGGACTGGGGTACTTTTGAGTGGTGGGGGGCGAGGGGTTGGAAGGTTCTTGGACCAAGGATTTCAAGCCCTCAAGCCTACTAATGACCTGGGGCGGGGGGTGGGGTGGAGGGGAGTTCACTTTCAATCCCCTCCTGCCATAGACTTTGGGGTGTGGTTTTCTCCCTTTCTGTTTCGTTTTCCACATTGTCCAATGGGATGGCAGCATTTTTTTTTTGTTTTTTTGTAAAGAAGACAAGTTGGACTTCACGTCTGTCTGAGCACAGGAGTCAGTTGGAAACTTTTTTTGTAAATGTAATAACAATGCTAATAATAATAACGGAGTGCATTTTGTGTAGTGCTGTTCATCTTGGAGTGATTCACACTGACACTGGGAGGGAGGGGGTGAACTGAACCACCTCCAGATATGGACACGACTATTTTCTCTGGCAGCAGAAATACAAATCCTTCATCGCCCCTGTTGAAGACCTGAGAGAAATTTGGCATTCATTTGAAATTTTATACTCTGAATAAGAGTGCATTTGAGTTTCTTTTTAGAAAAAATAAACGGATGAATAAATGGGGGGAGGGGGAGGGGGGGTGGGGGGAGATGCAATTTGGCCAAAATAATTTCATCCTTTTTGGGGAAGAAATCTTACCTATAAACCGTTTTCATTTGTGGTAATCTTGTACTGCGGAGTAAATAAACTTGTTACAGTAAAACGTCTCTCTCTCTCTCTCCTTTACTGTCAAAGTAGAGGCTGACGAACTTTTGAGAAACAATCAGAAAGACTTTATTAAATTCTGCACAGGTTCTTCCTATATATAAAATGCGTGAATAGAAAAGTGGTAAAGCGTGCCCATTGGTTCATAAAAACGGCATTGATTAGTATTCGCTAAATTAGTTCAGCTGGCTTCACAATTCACCAGATAAATCTGAAATTAATTTTACATAGATCTATATTCATTTTTATTCTGACAACATTCTATAACATTTACCTGGTAATGTACAAATATTTCCTCTGAGGATGCCATACTGGTTATGATTTTTTATTAAATGAATTTCTGGGTTGCTACAGTAATCAGCTGTCCCACACTCAGGTGCTTCTGGGTAATTTATCTGAAGTTGTCTGATAAAAAGCATCTGAACTCCAGGACCGTCCAGAAGGTTTATTTATCGAAACTGGGTTCTGAAGTGTGGGAGAGAACTGGATCAGCTCTACAGCCAGGGAAAACCAACACAACATTTAAAGAGCAGGGACAAGGGCCAGTTTTGTTTTCTAATAAAACTACATGATCACTAAAGTGGACAACGCAAGTCAGGGCCAGTAAGTTTCACTGAAATGCTTAGTGTCCTTTTTTCTTTTTTTTTGAAAACTGAATTAAAAAAAAAAAGTTAATTTCTGATACAGACTAACTTTGTGAAGGCACAGAGACTACATTGTGACAAACATGAAATTGGACTTCAGCTTCTCAAATCTGATTTTGCTAGCACATTCGGAACTCTGTGAGGAGCTGTTCAGAGGAAAACTACATTTGAGCATCCTGACGTCTGCTGTGCATAATTGATATTTCAATATTTCATACCGGTTTAGTGCATTCAAACTGACCAGCTGTTCATAGACAGCCAGCCAAAATAGATCAGAACCCAAGTCTCTGCTGTGAGACAGATAACATAACCATGTTCCACCTAATCATTCAGCATGATCCCCAAAACAAAATGCAGGTACCCCAAGCACACTTCTGGGCGTACACCCCGACCACTGCAATGCTACTGAAACTGGACCCCATGGTTTGTGAGTGATTTTAAACAAGCTGTATGAAAAAAAGCATCCCTTTATCTGACCTCTGAGACTGACGTCAGTCCTGAAGAGTGAGTGTATTTACGCAGGTGTGACGGAGGCTGAGTGTGTGTGTGAGGAAAGGGTGTGTGTGTGTGTGTGACATTCTGTCTGCGGTTTTGTGTTCAGGTGCGTGTCCAAATGCATGGCTGTGTCTGCACATGTCTGCATGTATAAAAGTGTGTGTGCATATAAGTGTATGTGTGTGTATAAAAGTGTGTGTGTATAAGCGTTTATGTGTGTGTGTATAAAAGTGTGTATGTAAGTGTGTGTGTATAAGTGTTTATGTGTGCATAAGTGTGTGTGTATAAGTGTTTGTGTGTGTATAAAAGTGTGTGTAGATTAGTGTGAGAGTGTGAGGTCAGGACGCGGTGGACGAGCTCCTCTGCAGCAGCAGGGAGTGGCAGGTGTCGCAGACGCGGACGGGTCGCGGGTACGAGGGCAGGGCCAGCTCGTTACCGGAGCAGCTGCTGCAGTAGATGTCTCCGCAGTTCCGGCAGTGATGCTGGGGACAGAGAGGAGGCCGTGAGTCACAGTGTCGCTGTGGGATGGACAGACGGACGGACACACACACTCACACGCACACACATACTCACACACAGACACACACACACTCTCACACGCACACACACACTCACACACAGACACACACACACACACTCACACACACGACAGCCATGGGATAATAATACACTGTCAACGACTCACTGGTTTGAATCAATCATTGCTATCTGCTGTGGAGAACAAAATAATTGGATTGGTTGAAACGAGTCAATAATTGACAGTTCACTGTAGCTCCACCCTTTTCAGGGTTCTTGAAGTCTCTCTGGGTTAATCGCCAGCTGCACACAGATGGGGGCGGGGCCTACCTTCCTCCGAGCAATGGAGAACTCCTTCTGGCACTGCTTACACTGAGTGGCCTCGTCATCCTTCAGCCAGGCGTGGCCCTGAGAGACAAAGGGAGAGAGAGAGTGAGACAGACACACACAAACACACACACAGAGGCAGACCCAGACAGGTAGGCAAACACACAGATGGGCACAGACAGACAGAGAAAGACAGACAGACACACAGACAGACAGGCAGGAAGAGACACAGGCAGACACACACACACACACACACACACACACAGACAGACACACACACAGACAGAGACAGAGACACACACACATACAGACACAGACAGACAGGCAGGAAGAGACATAGGCAGACACACACAGAGAGACAGACAGACACACACATACAGGCACACAGACAGACACTCAGACAGACAGGCAGGAAGAGGCAGGCAGACACACACACACAGACAGAGAGAGAGAGAGACAGACAGACAGACACACACACACACACAGGGACAGTGTTATGGTCTCCGGCGTGTGCTGCAGGGTTAGGGTTGAATCTGCTCTGTGGGGTTCTGCTCACCTTCAGCGCCTTGTTGACTTCCTTGAAGTCCTCCATCTTCAGCTTGGACCTGAGAGAGAGAGAGAAGCAAGATGAAGGAGGGATGAGAGGATGAGGGAGAGAGGGAGAGAGGGATGAGAGAGGGAGGGAGGGAGCAGTGCTCACTGGCTGAGGTGCAGACCCATCTCCTGCAGAGCCTGCTCCTGCTCCTCACACGTCGTCTGCAGCTGCTTCTTCTCCTGCTGCAGCTCCTGCAGCTCCTGCACAGACGCCAGAAAAACGTGACTAACGCTGCGCAGACGCAGACACAAGCACACACTACACAAACACTGCGCAGACGCACATTTTTATTCAGACTATTTCGCTGCGCAGATTCACTGCATCTTTATCTCAGTCTACACTCAGTCCTGGTGTGATAAAGACAAATAAATATGACTGTGTGACATCACTGACGCAGGACTGCCCCCTTCCTGCTGGGCGCCTGCGCAGACGGACGCAGACTGACCTTCTGCAGACCCTGCAGCTGTTGCAGCTGCGTGCGCAGTTCTGCGCTGTTGTCCTGCTCCCTCTGCAGCTCCCGCTGCATGCGCTGCCTCTGCTCCTTCTCGCTGCGCAGGTCCGACTCCAGCCCCAGCCTGACATGCGCAGGGGAGTGAACCAATCAGAGCGCAGCTCACCAAGGCCCGGCCTGGCCCCTGTATGTGTGTGTGTGTAAGGTGTGTGTGAGTGTCTGTGTGTGTGTAAGGTGTGTGTGTGTGTGTGTGTGTGTGTGTGTGTAAGGTGTGTATGTGTATGTGTGTGTAAGGTGTGTGTGAGTGTGTGTGTAAGGTGTGTATGTGAGTGTCTGTGTGTGTGTAAGGTGTGTGTGAGTGTGTGTGTGTGTGTGTGTGTGTAAGGTGTGTGTGAGTGTCTGTGTGTGTGTGTAAGGTGTGTGTGTGTGTGTAAGGTGTGTATGTGAGTGTGTGAGTGTGTGTGTATGTGTGTGTAAGGTGTGTGTGAGTGTGTGTGTGTGTGTAAGGTGTGTATGTGAGTGTGTGAGTGTGTGTGTGTGTGTAAGGTGTGTGTGTGTGCGTATATGTATATATAAGGTGTATGCGTAAGGTGTGCGTACCTCAGGGTGTCCAGCTCGCTCAGCTGCCTCTGCAGTGAGTCCACTCTCCCCTGCAGCTCCTGCCTGGCCTCCTGCTCCTGGGCCAGGGCCTGCCTGCGCGTCTGCTCCGAGCTCTGCATCCTGCGGGAGGCCGGCATCGACTCAACACGGAGAACCTGAACACTGCCCGGAGCGTCTGAACTCAACGCGGAGAACCTGAACACTGCCCGGAGCGTCTGAACTCAACACGGAGAACCTGAACACTGCCCGGAGCGTCTGAACTCAACATGGAGGCCCTGAACACTGCCTGGAGTGTCTGAACTCAACACGGAGAACCTGAACACTGCCTGGAGTGTCTGAACTCAACACGGAGGCCCTGAACACTGCCTGGAGTGTCTGAACTCAACACGGAGAACCTGAACACTGCCTGGAGTGTCTGAACTCAACACGGAGAACCTGAACACTCACCGCTGCGTCTGAGCTCAACATGGAGGCCCTGAACACTGAGCGCTGCCTCTCAGGTGTGACGGGCATGCAGCTCACCTGTCCTCCAGCTCCTTCATGGTCTGAGACATCTGGTTCATCTTCTCCTCCAGCTGAGCGGCCTCCTCCTCCTTCTTCTGCACAACGCGGCTTGTATCCTGAGGACCAGAATCACAGAGCCGAGATCACCCTCCAACCAAGACCGAGAGTCACCCCCCAGCCAAGATCACACTCCAACCAAGACCGAGAGTCACCCCCCAGCCAAGATCACACTCCAACCAAGACCGAGAGTCACCCCCCAGCCAAGATCACACTCCAACCAAGACCGAGAGTCACCCCCCAGCCAAGATCACACTCCAACCAAGACCGAGAGTCACCCCCCAGCCAAGATCACACTCCAACCAAGACCGAGAGTCACCCCCCAGCCAAGATCACACTCCAACCAAGACCGAGAGTCACCCCCCAGCCAAGATCACACTCCAACCAAGACCGAGAGTCACCCCCCAGCCAAGATCACACTCCAACCAAGACCGAGAGTCACCCCCCAGCCAAGATCACACTCCAACCAAGACCAAAAGTCACCATGCAACCAACATCACACTCCAACCAAGACCGAGAGTCACCCCCCAGCCAAGATCACACTCCAACCAAGACCGAGAGTCACCCCCCAGCCAAGATCACACTCCAACCAAGACCGAGAGTCACCCCCCAGCCAAGATCACACTCCAACCAAGACCGAGAGTCACCACCCAGCCAAGATCACTCTCCAAGCTAATGACCAGTCCCTCTCCTGGTCCTGTGCAGGTGAGCATACCTGTGCTTTGTGGAACATCTGCAGGTTGAGGGTCTTGACCTGGTCGAGCTGCAGGCGGAGAGCGCCCAGGGTGTCCTGCTTCTCGTGCGTGTCCTTCTCCAGAAGCTTCATGGCCACCTCCATCTCCTGCTTTAACCCCACCTGCAGCTCCAGCTCCTTCTCCAGCTCCTACACACACACAAACGCACAGGCACACACACAGGCACACAGACACACCACACACACAGACCCCCGTACACGAGCACACACACACCCACACAGGCACACATGCATAAACAAAAATTTACAAAATGCTTTACTGAAAAATGCTACATATGTGAACATGATCACAGATGAATATCAAAAGCTGCGCCTCACTATAACTTTGCCAACAATAACAACAATAAAGGCAATGACAAATAATAACCCTAACAACTGTAACAGGTGCTAATACTACAAACAGGAACAACAACAATAAAATGAACACACACACACACAACTGTTCCACATAAATAATTAAACAGCTAACAGCACAAAGCTTGGGAGTATAACTCAGACAGAAGCACAGGAGCGATGGAAATCAGTAAAGGAGAGAAGGATGGAGGCCATGTTATAAATCGGTAAAGGAGAGAAGGACTGAGGCCATGTTATAAATCAGTAAAGGAGAGAAGGACTGAGGCCATGTTATAAATCAGTAAAGGAGAGAAGGACTGAGGCCATGTTATAAATCAGTAAAGGAGAGAAGGACTGAGGCCGTTATAAATCAGTAAAGGAGAGAAGGACACAGGCCATGTTATAAATCAGTAAAGGAGAGAAGGACACAGACCATGTTATAAATCAGTAAAGGAGAGAAGGACTGAGGCCGTTATAAATCAGTAAAGGAGAGAAGGACACAGGCCATGTTATAAATCAGTAAAGGAGAGAAGGACACAGACCATGTTATAAATCAGTAAAGGAGAGAAGGACTGAAGCCATGTTATAAATCAGTAAAGGAGAGAAGGACTGAGGCCATGTTATAAATCAGTAAAGGAGAGAAGGACACAGGCCATGTTATAAATCAGTAAAGGAGAGAAGGACCAAGGCGATGTTATAAATCAGTAAAGGAGAGAAGGACTGAGGCCATGTTATAAATCAGTAAAGGAGAGAAGGACACAGGCCATGTTATAAATCAGTAAAGGAGAGAAGGACCAAGGCGATGTTATAAATCAGTAAAGGAGAGAAGGACACAGGCGATGTCTGACCTGTCGAATACGTTTCTCCTCCTTGTACTGCTTCCACACCTCGTTATACATCTCGTCCAGACCCTGCCGGGACTGCCTGTACGTCTCCAACTCCACCTCGCTGTCCTGCCGAGACACCTGGGGGACAGGTAGAGCACACCTGGTACAGCAGGTACAGGTACTGTGTGTGTGAGCGTGTTTCTGAATGTGTGTGTGTGTGTGTGTATGACTGTGTGTGAGCTCACCTCCTCCTTCTTCTTGCTGCACTGTAGGATGGTCATGTTCTCCTGTTTAAGCTGATCCTGCTCCTCCCGCAGAGAGTTAATCCGGTCTGTCGCTGCAGTCAGCTGACCAGAGCCCACGGTAAGAAGTGTGTGAATGAGATATGCCACACAGACTACAAACTCTCACACACACACACACACATGCAGAAACAAATATAGACCACACACACACTCATACACACACACATACAGAAACACATACAGACCACACACACACAGACACACACAAATACACATACACACACATAAACTTGCAAACAAACAGACACACACACAGACACACACAGACACACACACAGACACAGACACACACACACTGCACAAATTAAACACAGGCCTCTGTGTACACAGGGAGGGGTGCAGAGGCCTCACCTCCTCTACCAGCTTAGAGTTTGTCTTTTCTAGAGAGTCCATCTTAGCTTGCAGGTCTGTCACCGTACAGCTGTGGAGACAGACGGACAGCGTCAGGAGACAGACAGACCAACACATGCAGAAAAGAGTCTGCTGCTGTACAGGAGAGTGGTAAATGGTAAATGGACTGCATTTATGTAGCGCTTTTATCCAAAGCGCTTTACATTTGATGCCTCGCACTCACCAGAGCAATTAGGGGTTAGGTGTCTTGCTCAGGGACACTTCAACATGCCCATGGCGGGGGATCGAACTGGCAACCCTCCGACTGCCAGACAACCGCTCTTACCTCCTGAGCTATGTCGCCTCCTGAGTGTGTGTGTGAGGCAGTGTGTGTGTGTGTGTGTGTGTGTGTGCATGTCAGTGTGTGAGTGTGTATGTATGAGATTGTGTGTGTGTGTGTGTGTGTGTGTGTGTGTGTGCATGTCAGTGTGTGAGTGTGTATGTATGAGAGTATGTGTGTGTGTGTGCGTGTGTGCACCTTACCTCAGGTGTCTGTTCAGCTCCTCGATGTAGTGCTTCTGATCCAGAATGGCGGTCATCTTCCCGTCACTGGCAGACACAGGGGGAGGGAGTTAGAGAAAGCGTGGGACCGAAAGAAAAGAGAAGTGCAGAAAGAAGGGAGGAGAAACGGAGGAGGCGCTCACTCCTTCTGGGTCTCGGTGCCCTGGGGGTCCTTCAGGTAGAGGGAGAAGTCGATGACGCCCACCTAGCGGGACACACGGAGAGACACCGCCATGGGTCAGATCCCGCCACAGACACAGACACACAGACACAGACACAGACACACACACACACACAGACACACACACACACACACACAGACACACAGACACACAGACACACAGACACACAGACACACACACACACAGACACACAGACACACAGACACAGACACACAGACACACACACACACACACAGACACACAGACACACAGACACACACACACACAGACACACACACACACACAGACACACAGACACACAGACACGGACACACAGACACACAGACACGGACACACAGACACACAGACACGGACACACGGACACACGGACACACACACACAGACACACAGACACAGACACACAGACACGCAGCCCAGACACAGACACAGACACACACACACACAAACACACAGACACACAGACACACGGACACACACACACAAACACACGGACATACAGACACACAGACACACAGACACAAACACAGGGACACAGACACACACACACACACAGAGACACACAGACACACACAGACACACAGACACACAGACACACACGGACACACAGACACACGGACACACAGACACACGGACACACAGACACAGACACACAGACACACACACACACACACACACACGGACACACAGACACACAGCCTGGACACACGGACACACAGACACAGACACACGGACACACAGACACACGGACACATGGACATACAGACACACAGACACACAGACACAAACACACGGACACACACACACACAGACACACAGACACACACACACACACAGACACACAGACACACAGACACGGACACACAGACACAGACACAGACACAGACACAGACACAGACACAGACACACGGACACACGGACACACACACACACACACACGAACACACGGACACACGGACACGCAGCTCGCAGGCGGTTGGTGGACGAGCGGCGAACGGACAGGCCTGCGGGCGGCTCACCTGGGAGTCCAGGTCCTCCCCCTTCACGCACAGGTTGGCGTCGATGACGTTGAGGCCCACCAGCATCCCCACGATCACGGTCCCCTCCTCCTGCATCATGAGCGCCCCCGCCTCGTAGAACTCACTGAGAGAGAGAGAGAGCGCGAAGCAGGAGAAAGGAGAGGGAGAATGAGAGAGAACCAGAAGGGAGAGGTAGGGAAAGAAAGAGAGGGAGAAAGGGGGTACCAAGGAAGAGAGATGAATGGACAGAGGGAGAAAGGAGTGGCAAAGAGAAAGAGTGACAGTATATCAAATTGATTTCTTTGATACACACATTTTTAACATGTTTTAATCCCTCTATTCTTTCTATTCTATTCCAATCTCCCTTTAGGGTTCACTCTGTGTTTGAATGCCTGTATAACAGACTCCCAGACATGTCCAGGCCCACCGCCCACCTGAGCAGGTCCCGTCTGTCCAGGAGGGTTTTCAGGTAGTCGGCCACCTTCTTCTGCATGAGGGCCAGGTGTAGCCATGCCCGGCCCCTCCCCAGCCCGGTCCTGAGAAAGGAGGTTTGGGGGGGGGGGGGGGGGCGTACAGAGAGATGTCACAAACACACTGATATTGCTGTGCTGAAATGATGCAGCACATCATCCACCAATCAGAGCTTCACTCACTAGACAACATCACTCAAAACCAAGAACCAGCTCAGCCCCTCCCTCACTCAAAAACTGGATAACACATTACGTAGCCTTGGGGGGGGGGGGCACAGAGAGGGACGTGGGGGGGCTCACTTGATCCCTGGGAGGTCTCGTGCGCTGGTGGCGATGTTGGATGATTCAGGGCACAGCTTCTCCACAAGCTCCAGAGGTCCCCAAATGGACTTACTCTGCCCTATGAAGGATTTCCTAACTGCCAGGAGGAAGACAGACAGACAGACAGACACATCACACCAAGAAAACACAGACAGACAGACACATGGGAATCACTGCCCAGGTCAGTAAACTCGGGGAAAAGCACACTGGCTTCTATACTTCAAACAATTTCTGATTTGTTTAAGCTACAACACGCCAGGCAAAGTTCCATAGGGCATATGGCCGCTTCAACACAAAAGTCCCAATATACCATCGACTGATAAAATACGGGACAAGAGAGTCATGGAATGCCAGCTTTCAGGTGACCGGAAAAAACCGGAACAAATTCAGAGTCCTGTCCTCTCGTTTTAAAAAAAAAAAATTATCTCACCTTTGAGCCCGTGCTTCAGGCAATGTTCCAGAACCACGAAGAACTGCTGGAGAGGCGGGTATTCCGAGTCCAGCGAGCGGCCCAGGCTCAGCGACGACTGGATCAGAACCTTGACGCTCAGCTTCATCATGCTCAGCAGATTGGACCGCTCCACCGCCATCGGGTCCTTCCCCGAGGCTACTCCCGTTCCGCGCGCGCGGCACAAATGACAAGGCAGAAGTACAGCCGGCGCCGCACAGTTAGTCTCCGGGTTTAGGCTAATGCATTCCAGATAGTTTTATGAAAACACGAACCCCGATAATCTCTGACCAAAACACAACTCATAATTTTATATTTGTCAAATGTTCACCGTATTTCATAAACATAGATGGTCTGCGTCTGTACTACACGCCATAATCTACAGCAATGAAATATTAATATTAGTAATAATAGCCTATTATCTAATATTAGTAAATAGCTGCAGTTAATTCTCAAATTCTTCTCAAAACATTCCTCTTTCGCCAATTTAGCAAGCAAATACAGGCCAAATTACTAAGATTGTGGTAACTGAGACAAGTTAGATCTCCAAAGCAAATGTTTGTCGAAAACCGTATGTGAAAACAATTATGATATACTGAATAACAGTCCTGAGATGCAAACATCAATGTGTTTTAATAGATCAGCTGTTGCAGATACTGTTGGGGAAAAAATACACGTCATCGACAACAGAGGGAGGTGTTTACATTATTGTAACTTAGTCTCTTGCTAAGTCTCTTGGTTTTAGCTTACTATGTGTAAATTTCTACAGCTTAATCCGACTGCCAAATGACTACTAAACTGTACAGAGAATCCACAGGACCGAATTTGAGATTCCCACTCTTATTAACGTCAGAATAGTTATATTGACGCGTATTTTCCGGGAACACTACTAGTTACACAGCCATTACAGCAGGACATCGTTTGAAGGCATTAACTAGGCTACAGATCACCCATAACATCGCGTGTTTCATATATTTAGCTCTTTAATCAGTTGATTTGAGCTGTTAACGTTTTAAATACAGATCATAAACAAAATGTGGAAGTAGCAGGCGCGCACCGTCTCACGAGACAATGACAGGCGGTGGTTATTACGCCAGTCAGTCGGCCCAGTTAGACATAACGCGGCGGTTAGTCGCTACCTGGAAGGTTGCCGACGGTGCCGTCATCATCCTCGGTAGTCTGCTTGGTCGGTAAGCCCACGGAAACCGAAGTGGCGTTTCTCAAAGCGGTCCCGTAGCTGACCCCGCTGCTCAGGGTCTCGGAAGCTTTCCGGGCCAGCGACAGAATGGGCGCTGACCAGGTACTGTTCGGTGTCTGCTTGTCCTTGACTCCTTCTTCGTCGCTGGAGGTTTTGCTTTCTGATGCACCTTCCAGCACCTGTGCATCGTCCTCGCTCCTGTCGCACTCGCCAGCTGTCGCGTCCGACTCTTTGCCTTCCTCAGCCATCTTTCCCAAAACAAGGCATGTGACGCTAGACCACTGCAATCGATTATGATGCCAGAGAGCAGGCCTGATGCATCGATTGGGTGATCGTTCATGGACGAATCGTTCAATGCCACAGGCAGGCTAGTCGTGAGTTAACAGACATGGTCCCAAGCTATGAGTCTTTGTCACATTCGTTTAGTTATTTCTCATTTGACTATTTGGCAAATTCTACCATTTTGGTCGTTCATTTCATTATTAGAATGTTGGTTCATCGTGTGTGATAGCCTATAGGTCTACATACTGGCGTACCGAGTGACATATGATTGTCAGTGCCACCTAGTGGACCTGGAAGAATTGCAAGCCTTGTCACCTTTGTGGCGTGTACAGTGAAAATGGTCTGCAAATGAACCGACACAAACGCGATCATCGGATATGCGCCTGGAGGGATTGTGTCCGAGTTTTTTTTTTTTTCTTCAATCATAACATAATAACCTCGTATCTGTGTGAAGCGCCATCATGACAGGAAACGAAATTGAAAAAGGAAATTGAAATTGAAATTGAAAAAGAAAACGAAAAAGAAAATAAAATACGTACATTTCCTATTTATTTTGCGTTTACTTTTCATGTTCTCATTTACTTCTTAAGTGAATTTTGTAAATTTTTAATTTTGCGATTTTTGAAAGATTTTTTTGAAGATGTAAAGCACCGATAAAATAATAGGCAATGTCTATTTAAAAAATTATTAAATAGAAGCTTTTGCTAATTTATATTCCATTACAGTCGATGAAGAGTCGGTGACCCAGTTAATTTCCATTTTAATCATAATATTGCAATTTAATATAACAGATTTTTTTATGCTTTTCTAATTTTTGCGGACCCCTACACGTAGCTTAATTGCAGGGGCATTCCCACACCTTTATTAATGTTAACGTACGGCTTGTGTACCGTGGTACATTAATAAGTAATCCAGGTAAAGTAAAATTTATGTAGGCAGAAAACGGGTTTTCCTCTGTTCACTACGTTCATTCATTGCAACACTCGTTGAATATTGCTGAGACTTACTTGCTTGTCATTTCTAAACTTACCCAGTAGATGCCGCCAAATGCTTGATGTTGAGTGAGAGTCGTTAATATGCTACTGTAATTTTGGTTAGCTTGGGAGAAATTTGTAGAAGGGGCATTTTATTTATTTATTTATTTATTTATTTATTTATTTATGAACGAACACTGTTTTCTTGCTTCTGTTTGAATTGCATTTTTGTAGGCTGTCTCGAGCCATAAACTCTAAAAAAAAAAAAAGGAAGAGTGTGGCTGTATTTACGTCTTGTTGCTAAAATTCAGCTCAAAGACGAAGCTGGTGTGGTGTGTGAATTGCCCTTCTATCTAAATATAATTCCCCTACAGACATACCTACTGGAAATATTAATTTCACAACAGGAGATTTCCTTTTTAGGCTACTCAATATTAGCCTACAGTATAAAAAAATAATGTTTGAACCATAGTTGTGATATGCTTAGATGATGGAGTATGCACACCCATGTTCTGAAATAGCGTATATTAGTGCCTTAGCTCTGGTGTGTAAAGTACGCTGCAATTGGCGTTTTAAGAAGAAAGTTATTCAGCGTAGGCGTGACGTGATTGGGTAAGCGCTAGATATATAAACGGGGTGACCGCTACGAGGTTGTCTATCGAGTGTGTGAGAGCGTAGTGCGTGGGTACTGAGATCTAGCAGGCTACCCGAGCAAAACAAGCAGACTCGCCTAAGCGAAGTTTTAATCAGGAGTATATAAAGCTGGTTCGGCGAGAGTGCTGTAATAGAATCGACGAGAAAAACTGAAACTCCGTCATCGTCTGATATTTGGAAATACAATTCTACCTTTTCTCGTTTATTCGAAGACGGGCAATATGAAAATTTTCGGAGTGCTGGTTCTACTCATCCATGCCTTAGGTAAGTGGCAGAAGGACACTATTTGCTCGGTTGCTTTCACGTTGTTACATCATTCGAGCGTCTAAAGGATGAAAAACTTCGGAAACTCAATATGCGTATTTGGTTAAACAGCTGCTATCCCGACATGCTACTTTGACATCACTTTCTTGAAGTGTACGCTGCTGTTCATGTGTTCAGGTCGAAAATAGGCTTTCCGTGAGAAGCGATGCCATCCATAAAATAATGCAAAACAGTTCAAGTGAATAGTTTTATAGTTTGCATATTATCAGAATGTCAAGTTGTCGTAGACACAGGGCAGCAGTAGCATGCTGTCTACCTACTCAAATTTCAGAAGTCAGATTTTGAGCCAGCTCGACCCGGAGCATGTTTTTAAAGCAGTAGGGGAGGAGTGCTTGTTTTGCAGCGCGTTTTACTGCCATAACCTGTCTTAACCCGTCCAGCGCGCGCACGCCATCGTTCTGGCGTGAATGTGTTTATTGAGTTCTGACGAGTTTACATTTTCATTCTCGTTTGAATTGGGTGGATTAGTCGCGGTGGAATTGCATCATAACTTTGCGGTTCTTTCCGTCTCTCCAGCGGCGTCCAGGTTGGTCAGTGGCGCCTCAATTGACAGGCACGAGAGCGAGAAACCTGCGCACACGGCGGTGGTGAACCTGTTCGCGCCCCTGGATGAAAGCACGGTCGCGGGGGACACTGGGGAGGTGCAGGACGGCGGCGTCGACGAATATTACTACGACGATGAGGAGGATGAAGTTTCCCTCTCCGGGGACTACGGAATCGAACAGCCGAGAGGTACTAGCCAATTACAATGTCTTCTAAACAACCACTTAAACAGCTCAGACTATTTTACATTCCATCCGTTTATACAGCTGGATATTTACATTAAGCAACGGGTAAGTACGTTGCACTTGTGTATAACAGCAGTGCCCTGGCTGGGAATTGAACCTAGCTGTTGAGTTATGAACCCATGTCCCTAATAATTATGCTGTACTGCCACAACAGCTCAGAGCAGATTCTGGGAACCAACACTGGAGTGAATTGTTAAAGCTGATAATATGTTCCATATTTCTGGTACAAAGTGCCTGTACATATTCACAAGAACATGATGCCGGCTGTGGTTCCCCACACTGATTAATGCTGTGTGGATCGGGATTGCAGCCTAACCACTTGAAGTCATTATTGACTCTTTCAGAGTAGGCCTTGGTGGTGGCAAATTTGGTCAGTTTCATTTTAAGGGTGCAGAGCTAAACCTTCAGGCTAAAGACAACCTCTGCTAGGGTAGCCCACTTTTAACTCTGAGTAAACCTGGTTCCTGTTGGATGTATATATAGAAAACCCGGCTAGTGTTGGTTTTTTGAAATAAAAATGTTTCCCGGTGATGAAAAAGCGTTAGATTTCCTCTCCACCAGACACGGGACGAAATGGGCATGCTTGAACTAATCAGCGATTATGAAAGTAGCT
Source organism: Anguilla anguilla (assembly GCF_013347855.1). Classification (NCBI taxonomy): domain Eukaryota; kingdom Metazoa; phylum Chordata; class Actinopteri; order Anguilliformes; family Anguillidae; genus Anguilla; species Anguilla anguilla. The sequence goes on from NC_049203.1 coordinate 1,856,923, forward strand.
TTATTTACCCACTTGCTTTGAATAAAGATTAGCAAAATTAACCCTCATTTTTAACCTGAGGCAGACCTGGCTTGTGCAATTGAGGCATGGCATTCCTTAATGCCATGACTTTTAAAAATCTATTCCAGTGATTTAGAAAACTATTAAAAAATTAACAAGAGCCCATTTTCCTAATTCTTTGCACAGCATGTATCGCGTGTGCAGAAAGTGCAGTTAATTAAGATCCTGTGAGGATTCTGGCGTGCTCTTTCACCGGGGCCTCTGCTGGCTAAGCCACTGGAACGGATCGCACGCGCATTTAGTTGTGTCTTTAGTGTAGTATCACTGAGACCCTGAGGTTTGCCACTCACAGTTTACAGCTGTTGGCACCGTGGTCAGCACAACAGCAAATGGAGCCTGTCCCATTGAGAAGCCCCTTCGTAGCTTTCAGTCACAGCCGTGGCAGAAGCAGTCCGCTTCTTCTCACCTCACGCGTTACAATCTGGTGTCTTTTCTGGGCGGTGAGTCACGGAAGTCACGCACAGAGTATTTCTATCCTGATAAAGATCGGGTCGGTGTGGAACAGGACGCGTGTGATGAATGATGCGATGATAGTATTAGAGAGCGGAAAGAGGTAGAGACCAGTGAGAAGAGTGACGAGTGCTCTTCAGCTCTACCCGACTGACTGCGTCTGTGTCAGCGAGCGCTCTGTTTCCGAGCGTGGGCTTTACGATTGGACGGTTCGGCTGACATGTGACTGCGACGGCGAGCTCGGCCACTGAACGCGGCGCTCTGTTCTCTCTCCCTTTCCACAGTGGCGTTCTCCAGCAAACCCAGGGACCCGTCTGCCGTGCAGGGCCCGGAGCCGAGCGAGGGAACGGAGAGGAGGGGGAAAGGAAGGAAAAGGGGGAAGGGGAAGGGGAAAGGGAAGAAGAGGAATCCGTGTCTGAGGAAGTACAAGGACTTCTGCATCCACGGCACCTGCCAGTACCTGAGAGACATCCGCATGCCCTCCTGCATGTGAGTTTACCTCCATTCTCTCTCTCTCTCCCCCACCATCTGTTCTTCCCTTTCTCTTTCTCTGTATCTCTCCACCCCCATTCCCTATTTCCCCCCTCTCCTGTCAGTTCACGCCAAGCCAAAACTGCTTTACTAGCCCAAGTTACGTTTCTGTGTAATGCTGCCGTCATTTGGAAGGTAAACACGTGCAACTCTTTCCCACATAAATCTGGGTGCCAGACTGGTCTGAGTGTGTCTGCTGTATACGGGTTTTATCTTTGCACTAATGTCAGACTCTCTCTCTCTCCCTCTGTCTGTGCAGATGCCAGCCGGATTATTCGGGCGAGCGATGCCACCTGTTCAGCCTTCCGACGTCGAGGAACGAGGACAGCTACAGCCGCACGACCGCGCTGGCGGTGGTGGCGGTCGTCCTCTCCTCTCTCTGCCTCACGGTCATCGCCATTCTGCTGGCGATCAGGTCAGTCAGACTCAGGATACCACTTAAATCATTTCCTCTAATTGATTTCGGTCACTGCCAAAAGTGACCGAAACGAGATTGCAAATGGAATTGACCCGAAAGCCATGTTTGTTTGTAAGGACTGTGTCAGTGTGTGTGTGTGTGGGCGTGGGTGTGTGTGTGTGTGTGTGTGTGTGTGTGTGGAACTGGAACTTTAAGATGTGAAGCGTGCTGCTCGGAGATGGAGGGTAAGAAACTGAACTCGTTTTTTTTTGTTTTTTTGTTTCAGGTATCACAAGCGAGGGGCGTACGATGTGGAGAACGAGGAAAAGGTCAAATTGGGGTCAGTGCCTCAGCACTAAGCAGCTGGAAGAGAATGGTAAGCATTTGCTCAGTCAGAGGAGATGGGACCAGGGTCATCAACCTTTTTTCATCCTTTACTCACTGTCCCCAGAGGGTGGAAAAGTATAATGTAGAAAGTGGGGAGGGGGAGAGAAGTGGGATTCAAATATCAGCACACAGACGAATAAAAGATGACTCCATTCACCACAAAGTGCAGTTTTTGCTGAATCTGTGCGGCGACATGGGTATTCAGTGCCTTTCTGTGGTTCTCTCTTTATTTTTAGCCAAGGAAAAGGAAATTCTACCTCAGAAACAAGAGAAGGAGAAAGCTGGGAAGAACCGGGACTGCGGGACAGTGAAATGTGGCATGGCCTTTCCCCATGGACGGACGGACAGATGGACGGACGGACTGACACCACAAAGTGGGACTTCGGGGGCTTAACGGGGTCTTCTTCGCCCAGTTCGGCTTGGACAGGCCCCCGCAACCTGGAGCACAGACTGCACGGGGCGCATCGACCGACGTCCCAAAAAGAAGAGGGAAGACTCTCTGGAAGCAGGCGGGGCTGGAGAGGAGAGGAGAGAAGTTAAAGAATGAATTTTTGGCAGCATTTCCCTGCCACATTCTGTACCACCTCTGAGACACACCAGGACTGCTTCTCTTCCAGGAAGAAGGCTCTTTTGCTGCGGAACGTTGTGCCGTCTCCTTACGCTGACGTGTCCTTATGTGTCAGCGGTTTCATTTTTTACATGCAATGTAAAAAAAAAAAACTGCTTAACAAGTATTTTAGTCTTGCAATAAGACTTAATTGATTAAGACTTATTTTCCTCTCTTAAGTAGAAGGTATTCGCTTGTTTTAAGTTACTGCTTGAAAAGCAAAATTTTCTTATCCCATTGGCAAATCCTGAAATGAGTAAAAATGTCTCACCTCATTGGCAATATTTTTGTCTCATTTGGCAAAATATCTGAATATAAGACTAAAATACTTGAGTAACTTATTTTTTGGTTTCTGCAGTGTTCTCATTGTTGTCCAGTGTACTGTATTTTTTTATACCGTCAGTCTTTTAATTTATTTATTTATGTATATTTATTCTAATTTTTACTAGTTCCATTCAAAATGCACTGCCCGATTTAGATTTTGTTTGTTTGTTGTCCTCATTTTGTTGTATTTTTATAATAAATCTAATGGGTATTTATTTAATTAAAATTGTATTGGCTAAATTTAGCTGCCCAGTGGATTGAAGGATTTGTTCAGACAATTTTTTTTTGTTTTGAGTGCTGTCTTCTGTTCACTCAGCTGATTCGGGATCCTGATCAGCTGATTGGGAGATCCTGACCAGCTGATTCGGGGATCCTGATCAGCTGATTGGGAGATCCTAGCCTTGTAAACAGTGCAGGGTTCATACTCTAGCTGCTGGACCTTTAAGTGGTCTGTGGCATTAATGTAACTAGGAATGTTGTGGGCCACGTGGTTGGGATTGTATTGGGTGTGGTCTTCCTTAGCTACTGTTGCTTAATTACAGTATACCAATATAGCTAACTTCTCAGTGTTTTATCCGCTCTAACAGAAGTTTATTTTTTATTTTTTAGTCCAGTAGAGACCAGGCCATGTGTACTTAATTAGTCTAAAGTACCGTTTCGGAGTTAATTTTCCACTGAACATTAGCTGTGAAGGTTCTTGGCTTTCATTTTAGGCGATGATGTGTTATTTAAGATGAAGAGATTCAGATTCAGATTAAAACAAGATTTGTTTTACCACTATAAGAGTTTTCAATTCAGAACTCTTAGGTCAATGTTAACTCAGCTGTTTAACTTATAAAATGTGAATGTGAAGCTGTCCAACTTTTTCAAAACAAATCCTTGTGAAAATATAATACATTTTTAAAAACTGGAAACCTTTTTGTGTAAATTTGTGTCAAGATAAATAAACAATAAAATAAACAAGTTCGAGAAATATTTTTTAAGAAAACACTGTTCTGGCTTTATAACTTCATTCTTCACCAAAGGCTAGTTTGGTTACAGCATGAACTGACCACACTGGACAGGAAGTTCTCCAGAAAACACTTCCTGCCTTTGGTGCCTGACGTTGTGAAACAAAACAACTTGGAATAATAAACACATAATAAAATTACAGAGTTATATCCTGTGTTGAACCGGCCTTTTCACCAGCTGACAAAACACAAACACTTGCGTACATGGTTAAAGTTAGCACAAAGACAGAATCAACCAGACCATGCTGGCCAAAGCGTAACTAAGGGAAGTATTGAAAGGGCTTCAGAGATTTGTTTTCCTATCTTGCACAACACTTCAGAAGTATTTTCATCTGACTTGCTTGGAAAATACAGTCCTGGTTTCTCCCCCACTTCACTGTTCAACAGTTATTGAAGTATTTATAAGTGCAGCAGCACCTGTGTCTTCTTGGTCGGGGGTTCGAAACCTCAGTGAATGTGTGGTTGTAACGCAGAGACTTCTTCCATCTCTGTCGTGCTCACCTGGTCAAAACTTCACGTGAATGTGGAACATGAAACACCAGCCAGTCTTCAGTGACATGCACACACTCTCTCTCTCTTTCCACTAAGGGGATTTAGCCAAGCTAACTGTCAGTGGATCCTGGTCCTTGGAATGGATTGCAACACTTACTCATCAGCGTGGAATGCAATGATGTCACCTACTGTAATTGTCTGATGAAAGACCAAGGAGTCCAGTAGCAGTGAACTTCACTCTGATGTGGTTTGTCGCTCCCTGTTTGTTTTGTTACCCTGGGAGATTCCGGGAGGTGAGGAAGGAAAGCGTTCTGTGAATTAGAAACATAAGGAACGACACACAAAATGCGCCCCCTTATACAGAAGTCCACCTGTGTTTACCAAAAACACAGGTGCAGCGGCCATATTGGTGCCGACTACTTAATAAGCCTTAAGAAGCCGTTAAACATTAGATGACTTAAAGCCCCGCGCCAACGATTCCACCTGGAGCCGAATTGAATTAAGAACTGTAGGAAATCGACCAGGCGAATCGGTGATGTGTGCGCTCTGCAAGTGGTCCTCAAAAATATGAACAGTGATTAAGGCTAGGGCTAGTTTACACGCAGATGTTTCACATTCTTCTCATTGTTTATGCAATGGCTCAAAATACCGTAACGCACTCGAAACTCAGAAGCTGACAGTAGCATTTGACACCCCGTTGGAGTGTGCGCGTGGTGTATCATCTTAAAACATGGCAACCCGCATAGACTAAAAGCTTTAGAGAAGGTAAAACAAACGTCGTGTATTCGTTTTTAAAACGTAAATCACGAGGACATTTATTTTCCGGGTAGGCTTACACGGTGTGACCAGCAGTAGGCCTATGCTTAACCACAGGAATAACGATGGTCATACATTTTATCAGTGAAGGCTCTTGACTGCTGAGAAGATTGCATTCATGCAGTTGCTCTAGCAGTGATAACAGGGACCTCTCTAGCTAATTAACTTGTTATTTTGAGTGACTACTGGTAGTTCGCTAATGTTCAGCTCGTGTTTATCCCATGTTAACTCGAACTAACTCGCTATTTCAGTAATGCCGCTAGCTGTAGCTGGCTAGCTACTTTGCAAAGGAGTAGTTATTGTGCTAGTTAGTAGCCTATGTTCTGTATTGCTTAGTTTGTGCTGAATTAAAACATAGCAAAGCTGCAACACCTTTCCTTTGACCAGGGGTGGGCAACACTGGTCCTGGAGGCCCGATCTGCATACGGGATTTTGGTCCAGCCAGTAACCAGAGAGGAAAAATCCGGGTTCAGAAAGTAGAAGTCCTCCACCGTATTTTGTTCCCACCACCTGCATTGGCTCATTAGCACACTTTTTCAACCAGCAGGTTGAACTAATTAGTGAAACCAGCTGGCGCAGTTCAGGGATGGAAGAAACGCATGGCAGTACATTTATTTTCCAGCCCTGAGTTTTAACGACAGACCATCTAAGCTTCGTTACTATTCCGCACTGCTAGAGCACTTCCTAATGCTGTATATCACCACCACACGCACGAAGATGTGTGTTGGTTTAAATTCGCAGGCCTCTGCGGCGCTGCACGCTAAGATGATTGACACGCAACAGAAGGTCGAGCTGGCGGGCCAACGGATCGAGCCGCTTTAAGCCGCGTGAAGAAGAAACACGCCAATCTGACCAACGGCGGAAATCACCACGCGCGTGTACGAGGGCGTCGGAAGGATGTGAGTGCCGTTACGTCACAAGCAGTTACACGAGTCAGGAAGGAAATCAAAGGTTTTATGCTCGGTCTATAATTTCCCACTCGGCATCGCATCATAAAGTTACCCGAGTAAGACCGGTCTTCTGGGGCTGAAGTAGACCTACAGATAACTCGACTAAAACCATGGTCACGCGAGCAATTGTGCAAATGCTGCACAGGACACAGGGAAATCAGTCAAGAGAGAATGTAATGGTGCAAGCAAACATACAGATGATTGTTTACCGTTTTATTGTCGGTGCACGAACAAGCAAAGTTCGAAAGGCGACTAAAAAGAGTGTTTATGTTCTAGGTAACGGTCTCGCACTTTGAACGTGGAACTTGTCTTCTTTATGGGAACGTGCGGCCGAGACGTCCTGCATGTGCACGAGAGAGCCGCATATAAACTGATCCTCCCGATGTCATCTGGCCTCTGAAATAGAGTGGGACCGTCAATCACACGGCTGCTATTCCAGGGTCCACAGACCGGGACAGCCAAACCCCAGGGGGAATCTTTATCCGTAAGTGTGCCCGCTATTGGGCTGCAACAACTGAACACGCTAATCAATTACCAGTAGTTAAAAATGAACAATAATCTGTTAGAATTTTGGCATGGTTATTAATCACTATGTTTACCTTCAGCATTTTTAGCTAGGAGTTGATCTTATCCAGAACGACTTGCACAGTTGCACATTCTTTCTCCCCCATATATTCCAATTAGGCCAGGCTAAGATGCTGCATGTGAGATTGCACTGGTGGTCAGAATATTGTTGAGATCCTTCATTGTGTCAATAAATTCTTCTATGTTTTTTTTTTTTTAAGCAAAAGATAGATTTTTCTGGGGAGAAAAGTGTAGCATAAGCAATGAGGACAAAATTGATAGCTGCAGTCCAAAGACTATTGTGACTATTGTGTCTTTGGTTAATGGCACTAAATGTACTGGCAGGAAGTACGTAATTTTGGAGTTAAAAGGAGATGATGAAGAAAAAATGGTGAGTTCTCTTGTGACTAATCTTATACTGCAAATACCTATTAGAGCATGTGTCTGTTGACATTTAAGTTTTACTTTGACGATCAGTCTGTCGGGTGATTGGTGGATGGTGACAGCGAATCAGGGCTCAGTTCTGAAATGGTTGTCCTTATCTGAAACAAATGGGCCCTCCAGAGCCTGTGCTGTTGATCTGGTGTGACTGGGCTGCAGGGTATTTGCCCAAACCTGTCACGCGGAGGCTTTGCATTTCTGCGTGTGGTTGGATGAGCAAGGTCACGTCCGGCACGAAGAATGCGCTGCAGTAGTCAGCGGTATTAATTCAGAAAAGGAGGCTGGGTTTGCAGCAGCCGGGGTTATGAGTGTACCGGGAACGGGAGGGACCTGGCCGAAACAGCAACAGTCGCAAACGGCGAAACCACGGCGATCTTTTCTCCGAGCACAGCACATTTCTGACATTTTGTTACTCGGTTACATTAAAGGTTGGAGCGGGGGAGGGGGGGGGGGGCTGGGGGGCTGAGGGGCGGGGGGGTTGTCTTAATTTGGAATTTCCAGTCATCCGCAACTGCAACCTTGTTCGCCCACGAACCCCCGCTCTGCTGAGCGTGTCGACATCCGCGGTTCTGCTGCCGTTCGCTTTCCCGTGTCGTCAGTCGCAGGCTGCAGCTACGCTTGCGCAGGGTGGAGTCGGAGGAAGACCTTTCGCATGCAGCGTTAACTTGTGGTCCTCGGCTGACCGATTGACCCGCAGGGGTCCCTAGAGAGATGAAACGCCGACCCCCTAACCGACTGAACCCTCCCATACCCTCTCATGGTGATGCAATCGCCGACTGTGCGTTGCCCTATGTAGCTACCGGGCGGCAGTCGGCACTGGTACGGTCCGGATTCGGTCTGAGACTGCGGAGCTCATCCCTGCAGCACAACATGGTGCCTTAACCGAATGAGCCACCCAGCGACCCCTCCAGTCAGTTTCTCAGGATCTCTCTCTCTCTCTCTCCATGTGAAGAGAGTTCCTTTTCGGAGTTCCACTGGGGGAAGGCTTTAGCGTAGCACGGCTCAGAGACAGGATGTGACATCACCCCAATGGGAAGCAATCAGAGTGCAATTGGGGCTCCCCCTGCTTTGTGGACCTTGGTCTTTGGCTTAGTGGGGTAATTGCGTATCTTGTTGTGCGGAAAGATTGGGTGATGGCCTGGTCTGAACACGACAAGCAGACACCCCCCCCCCTTTTACATTAACACCAAAAGCAGCCTGCCAGCTCTGCTGAAGTGCCTGAAGCGGCCCTCCTGGCTGACCGGCTGCAGATGGAGTTTCCTGCTTCCGTCTTTTTCTCCTCTGATCAGGGGAACAATAGGGCTTCTCCACACAGAGCCCTGGAAGTGCATAACTCCGCACAGCTGGAGACTTCATCCAGTCTGACTGCACACAACAGAAACGGAAGCAAGCAGCAGGAAGTACTCTGATTACCTGCAGACTAGATAGTATCTGACGTCTTATCAAGCCTGGTCTTGGGGGGAAAAAAAAGAGTCTTGACACATTCAATATACAGTATTTCGCTACCTTAGCACTTTCCTTTGAATTTTCTAGAGAAGAGTGAGACTCAGCTTTCTGGCTAATTAGCCGCCCCTCTCTTGTACCCGGTGATGTGCGAACACAGTAGAGCTGTAGTATTCCACCCCTGCTTTATGCTTTTATGGGATATGTTTTACCAGAAACGGCCATTGCAGGGGGTGTCCGATCTGATCCGAAAAGGGCCGGTGTGGGTGCAGGTTTTTGGTTTTAGCCCAGCGCTACAACACCTGATTCGACTTATCAAGGTGATAAGCCAAGTCAATTAGTAGAATCAGGTGGCGTGGATAACTCTGGACACCTCTGGACTGATGCATTCAAACATCCAGTCTTTTCCAGCCGAGCTTTGAGTGAAGATGCACTGAGATGAGACCGTCCTCTTTTCTGCACACGCCAGACTCTGCTGTGTCTCATATATAGCAGAGAGCCATTCTGTGGATCTCCCTGTGGGATAAAGCTCCTGGGAAAGTTTTCCCCGAATGAGCATGCATGACAGTAGAGTTCCCAGCGCATGCTGGCGTGAAACAAGCTTTTACAAGCTTTTACGAAACTGGTACACGCTCAGCCGCTGGGCGGGGTTGCCGTGGTGACACACGGCCTTACATGGTCATGAGCGGCATCTGCATAAATAAAAGAGGGGTGGACGAGAATGTGAGCTCGGGGGGTTTAGAAAGCGGCCCGCCTGTGTTTGTCTGTGGGTCTGCGGGTGGGCACAGCGCGTGCTCGGGTTTGGGGGGGGGGGGGGGGGTGTGAGAGGGTGGGTGTGTGTGTGTGTGTGTGTGTGAGAGGGTGTGTGTGTGCATGCATGTCTGTGTGTGTCTGTGTGTGTGTGTGTGTGTGTGTGTGTGTGTGAGAGGGTGTGTGTGTGCATGCGAGGGGGGTCCTGACGGCTGGATGCCACTACAGGAGAATAAATAGCTGTAACACTCACACACAGCCCCCCCCCCACCCCCCACCCCCCCCCCACTGTTGAGCTGGGCACTGCCAGCAGATTCCCCTGCAGTGATCTCATTCTGCCCGACAGACACTTGTTATGTATCCTGATCATACTGTTAAATTCACACTGCTGTCTATTTAGACCTGGGGATGGGGGGGATGGGGGGGGCAGCAGAGCTATGCAGCTCTACTAAACACACACACGCACACATGCACCTGCACACGCTCTCCCACACGCACACACATACACACCTGCACACACACTCACTAATAACCTTCCATACAGACACACTAACACACCTGCACACACACTCACGGACACTTACACACACAAACACACACACACTCTGAGTTTCTCCACGTGACTGAGTTTCCTGCACACCAGTCCCAGCGAGCAGTGGTGTTGAGCCTGTGGGTATCAGGCTGCAGTGCTGGACTTAGGAGATCCGGTGACTTGCACTTGACTCATCGCTGTCTTTTTTACCTCATGGTTTGGAATGCCTCCACCTCTGCCTTCATAGCTGTTCAATGTGTAATGTGGTGTAATGGTGCTCAGTGTGTAATGTGGTGTAATGGTGCTCAGTGTGTAATGCGGTGCAATGGTGCTCGGTGTGTAATGCAGTGCAATGGTGCTCAGTGTGTAATGTGGTGTAATGGTGCTCGGTGTGTAATGCAGTGCAATGGTGTTAGGTGTGTAATGGTGTTAGGTGTGTAATGTGGTGTAATGGTGCTCGTGTGTAATGTAGTGTAAGGCGTTAGGTGTGTAATGTGGTGTAATGGTGCTCGGTGTGTAATGCGGTGTAATGGTGCTCGGTGTGTAATGCGGTGTAATGGTGCTCAGTGTGTAATGTGGTGTAATGGTGCTCAGTGTGTAATGTGGTGTAATGGTGTTAGGTGTGTAATGTGGTGTAATGGTGCTCGGTGTGTAATGTGGTGTAATGGTGCTCGGTGTGTAATGCGGTGTAATGGTGCTCGGTGTGTAATGCGGTGTTATGGTGCTCAGTGTGTACTGTGGTGTAATGGTGCTCAGTGTGTACTGTGGTGTAATGGTGCTCAGTGTGTAATGTGGTGTAATGGTGCTCGGTGTGTAATGTGGTGTAATGGTGCTCGGTGTGTAATGCGGTGTAATGGTGCTCGGTGTGTAATGCGGTGTAATGGTGCTCAGTGTGTAATGTGGTGTAATGGTGCTCGGCGTGTGGGTGTGTGTGTGTGCATGTGTGCGTGCGTGTGTATGCGTGCGTGCGTGCGTGTGGATGTGTGCACGTGTGTGTGCAGGCATAGGAGTTGTCACGTGCACGTGTGTATGAGGGAGTGGAACTATGAGAGCTTTATTTGCCTCCTTGCCGATTTCCGCATCACAAATTCCAGGAGTCTGTCCTCAGAAGCTGTGAGAGCGCTGCCGGGCGCCCACGCTAGGAGGAGCCTGGTCTGCTGTCCGCACAATCTGGGGAGAAATCCAGATTATTTTCATTCTGGCAGCGCCAACAGGGCAGCCTGTCTGTGTGTGTGTGTGCGTGTGTTCACACCTCCTCTTAACTGTCTCAGATTCAGGACAGCAGTGGTCTGCTGGTCAGGTGATAGAGAGAGAGTGAGTGTGTGTGTGTGTTTGTATGTGTGTGTTTGGGAGTGTGTGTGTGTGTGTTCACACCTCTTAATTGCCTCAGATGCAGTGGTCATTTTTGACTCCTGTCAGGACGGTCCACCCCTCAGGGAAGTTAGTTTCCTTAGTTGACCTAAGTTGCCTTTCTCTTACCACTTCCTGCTGAGTGGCAGCCTGACATTAGCAGTGTGTGTGGGGGTGGGGGGGCAGGGGGGGTCTGTCCCTGCAGGAATGCTGTCAACCTTTGCTCTCTTTCTCTCTCTGGCCTTTTCTACCCAAAGGAGGGGGGGGCAAGCTGGGTGGTCATTAATGTCCCTGACGTTATTGCTCTCCCTCCCTCTTTCTCTCTCTCTTTCTCTCTCATCCTCTTTTTTTCTGTCAGGCTGTCCCTCTTTCTCTCCCTGTCCCACACCCTCCCCGCGCCCCCCACGCCCCCCTGTGTGAGCAGAACAATAGGCCAGACCTGCTCTGAGCTCAGGAATGCTGGACAATTTAGCTGAAGAAATTTAGGGGGATTTCGGGAGAGAGATGAGATCATGGACACCCGGCCCCTCCCTCAGGGTGCAGAACCAAGGGAGTCTCATCCCAGGTCCGAATACTGACCTGCTATCTCTCCCTCCCTCTCTCTCTCTTTCTCCCTCCCTCCCTCCCTCTCTCTCCCTGTGAACTGCAGCTCACCCACCTGTTATTTCAGCTTGGCCCTGTTTCCACGTCCAGCTCGCTGCAGATTGGTGAGCGCTGACCGTCTTCTCACGATTCGGGTCCAGGTTGTGTTTGGATCACAGGCCTCTGTTTTCCATCTTCCTCTTCATTTGCACTCCCTTTGAATTTTTGCCTGCTGTCTTTTTGGAAAACACTTTGAGGCTACTGGACAGTTTATTAGTCATGTGATTAGTAACATCCCTTCATGCCTGTTTCACACATCTACAGCCAACCAACTGTAATCTGTCCCCCCCCCCCCCCCCTATGATCTATAATCTCTCTCTCTCACCGTTCCCATAGCGTAGAAAACACATACCACCAGTAACTATGACAGTCCCGTGTGACATAACGAACCTGCCAAGATGAAAAACAACATCAGTATCTCCTTCGCATTATCTCTCTCTTTCTGTTTCTCTCTTTCTCTCTTTCTCTTTCTCTGTGTGGAACGCAGGGTGTGGTGTATAACCTGTTTGTGGGTTGGGGCTTAGGCCCGTTATGTGTCTGAGTGATCTATGCAGGCAGTGAAACTCACACACAAATACGTGTGCACACGCATGCGCACACACACACACAAACACGTGTGCACACATACGCACACACAAACACATGTGGGCACACACATACGCACACACAAACACATGTGGGCACACACATACGCACACACAAACACATGCGTGCACACACGCTCGTGCGCACACACATACACACAAACACACGTGGGCACACATTCTCACTCTCTCTGTTCTTTGAGGTAACCCCGGTTTCCTCTGCTCTGCTCGTAAGAGTGGAGCTGGCAGGGTGGCGGTGGGGGGAGTGTGGGGGAGGGGGGGGGGGTTACTCTGCCTTTTTTCCTCCTGTGAGTCAGGCTGCCGGTCCTTTGTGGTCTCCCCCCAGGGGGCCCCCCCCCGAACCGGACGAGCGCTCAGACGGAAGCGGGGGCCGCGGGGACAATGGGGCGTGACTCACGGGCCGGTGGAACGTTACGCGTCCCGCCGCGAATCCCGCCGCGGTTCCGTCACATCAGGGCCCCGCGGTCCTGGAGCGTCCGCGCGGCGCTATTCCTGACCCGGGGTCAGGAGGTCGCAGCAATGAGGCACACCCCGAACAAGAGAGAGTAAATGAAACCGCCACTTTGGCGCTGTGAGTGCCCCCCCCCCGCCCCACTGTCTGGCTGTGCGGTAGAAAGGGGAACGTGGGCCAAAAATAGCGGGGGGGGGGGGGGAGAGAAAGTGCGCGTGTTTTTCACAACGTCTGCAAAAGCGGATCCTGACGCGGTCCTCCGGGGCCGTCTGACTGGCCTGGCTTCAGAGCGGAGAGACTGAGGAGTCACCCGCTCTGTGTGCCGAGCTGAGAGGCTGAGGAGTCACCCGCTCTGTGTGCCGAGCTGAGAGGCTGAGGAGTCACCCGCTCTGTGTGCCGAGCTGAGAGGCTGAGGAGTCACCCGCTCTGTGTGTCGAGCTGAGAGGCTGAGGAGTCACCCGCTCTGTGTGCCGAGCTGAGAGGCTGAGGAGTCACCCGCTCTGTGTGCCGAGCTGAGAGGCTGAGGAGTCACCCGCTCTGTGTGTCGAGCTGAGAGGCTGAGGAGTCACCCGCTCTGTGTGTCGAGCTGAGAGGCTGAGGAGTCACCCGCTCTGTGTGCCGAGCTGAGAGGCTGAGGAGTCACCCGCTCTGTGTGTCGAGCTGAGAGGCTGAGGAGTCACCCGCTCTGTGCGCCGAGCTGAGTCGCCTTTATTTGGGGAACGGAAGAGCGGTTCTGTCACAGACAGCGCTCTGGCTCGGCTGCGTATCGTCTCGGGGTCACCCCCAAACTCCGGCTCGGTGGGGTACCCTCTCCGTTCGCCCTTGTTCCCTCCTGACTCCCTGCGTTCTTCTTCTGTGGTGGTGTCCCCGTTTCCCAGCTCCCCACTCTCTCACCCTGAGCCCCTTACCGGCCCTGTGCCCTCTCACCTGACCCGGCTTTATTTATTTAACCTTTAACCTTTAACCTGTGTTTTTCCAGGAAGTTACTTAAGATAAAAGCCTCTTTTTAGTGGGAGACTTGGCCAAGACAGCAGCGACAAAATGCAAGAAATATCATTTAAAACAAACCCTCACACTCTCGCACTCACATACACACACACAAACAGAACACACACACACGCACGAGATAGCGAGAACCTGCCTGAAGTATGTAGTATCTGAGTGAGTAATTCAGCTTAAAATTTTACTGGAAGTTACATATAGACCAGTACTGCTGCAATAGGTAATCCATTAGTTAATTATATTTATTATGTTCCGATGGCAGTTAATAATAATAATATGATGATGGTGTAGATGATGATGTAAGAAATATCTGTGGAACTACGTAATGGTTTCACTGTGGTAGATAGTGTTATCCAGCGTGTATGTTTGACTGCCTCTGTAGGTATGGGCTTGCGTGAGAAGAAAAGGTGGTATCTTGTGTCTTCACCGAAGCAGAGGATTCTGGGTGAAGTGCCTCGCCTCTCCTTCCGCTCTTGTTTACGAGGGCTCGATACAGATTTTTTATTGGGTTTCGGGGGAAACGTGTCACTGCGGTGGAGCACTGCGGTAAAAACAGTTTCTCCTCTCCTTAATGGTTCTGGTGACGGGACGGGTGGCTTTGTGGCGTAGGCCAGCGGCCGTTAACCTCTGGACTCAGGGGACTCCCCGGGTGTGCCGCGGCTCGCTGGGAAAGACACGTGCGCCTTTCTCCCCTAATTTGTTCCGTAAGGTTTGGCCGGTTTCCACTTCGCACAGATGAAGGAGAAAAATGAGTGTTCCAGCCCCAGGGGGGGTGGGAGTTTCAGAACCCCTGACTTGGAGTGAGGGATGCTGGGATACGAGAGCTGTGTTTATCATGAAGCCCTAATGCGGTCCTGCTGTGGGACGGGGAGCACGGCTGAATCGCCCGAACCCTTCCTGCCGGGGTGCTTAGTGGACAGAATCGCTCGTGACAGAGTCTCTGAATCATGCGTTCGGCTGCGAGAGGGAGCGGAAGCGCCTTCACTGGACGCCGTTTAACATCGGCTGGCGTCCCGTGGTCGAACCCGGGCCCCCCCCCCTCTGAGTCAGCGCTTTATTTACGGGGGGGAGAACGCTGCTGTCGGGTCGGTTCCCCACCATCTTATCCCGCCATTCTCCCTCTCCGTCTCCTCCCGGTTCGGCCCGCAGCGGAAGGAGGAGGCGCGCCGACCGCTGCAGGAGAAGCAGGAGGCCGTAGCCGAGGAGACGACCGGGGAGGAGCAGCAGGAGGAGGAGGAGGAGGTGAGGTTGGGCTGTGGAATCGGAG
>NC_049203.1:1874493-1929493 GCF_013347855.1 Anguilla anguilla
GTACTGCTAGCGTTCTAAAAACAGCATCCCGGAAGAGGAAGGACAGCCACACGATGCCCCCCCCCCACCCAGGCCCCACCTCCTGCTTACTGCACGTGAGGGTAGAAAGACTCTTTTTTTCCCCCCCAAATTATAGACTTGCAGACTGAAAGGAAGCAGAAGGGAAAAGTGAGTGATGGAGGCAGAAAGAGGAACATAAGAAAATGGGGGGGGGGGGGGGTTCAGGCAGGAAAGAACACATCGATTCTGTCACACCGCAGTCTGTCAGTGCTGTGGGCACGGGGGGGGGCGGGGGGGTAGAGCTGTCTGCGGCTTCTGTAGGTTCTGTGACTTTTGGGGCTTTTTGTTCATCGCCTACATTGCTTGATGGATGGGGGGCGGGGTAGCAGTGGGGTAGTCCCCCCCAGTATGACCTCTTGTTTGAGTGAGCTGCAGGACTCCAGTCCTGGACAGGCACCTCAAAAATTCAAAAATTTCGCAGCTCATTCTGTGCACATTATAATCAATCCATGTTAGGATATATTGTGGATGGGCCCAGAGACCCTGGTAATGCTAATCCAATTTCAGAAAGTTAGCTCTGCCTCTTGGATCAAACGGTGGCATTGTTACAGTGTTTATACCAGGGCGGTGCCCGTATCATGATTTCCCGTGTTTGTGCCACATGTGTCCCTGGCACACTGGAATTTTCCCATAATGCACCTGGATGAAAGTGCCCCCATTACTCCTTCCCTTGAAGCAGCAGCCCTGGCCCCTCAACTCCCCCCCCCCCCCCCCCCCCCCATCTCGCTGCAGGGCCAAGAGGGAGGCCAGTCACTGGCCGGGAGGGGAGAGTTAGAACACCCGCCCGTGATGTCACACAATCCTGGGGCCATGATGTCATGGAATCCCTGATCCTCTCCGCACGCACGCCGAGCCGTGAGCTCAGCATCTTGGCGGTAAGCGGCAGCCGGAGGTTCTCGGTTTTCCCTCTAAGCCCCCCCACCTCCCCCCGCCACCTCACCTCCCCCCCCTGCCCAGTCTGTGGACCTGCACAAGCAAGGAGAGCCAAACAGCCTGGGAGAGGGCTGGTCTGAGTGGGTTTAGCGCGGAATGCAGGCAGGAGAGAGGTTTGAGGCTGAAGACTGCGACAGAGCGCCATTCCCTGGGACGCGGAGGGCGGGGGGGGGGCTATGGCGCTAAGTTGCACTTCCTGTGAGCGGCGCCACAGTGCAGGAAGTGTCCTCCCTCTCCCTCTCTCTCTCTCTCTCTCTCTCTCTCTCTGCCACTGTGCTGGTTCGGCTGGCGTGACGATCAGGCGTTTCCGCGGCGATTAGCGCATGCCGTTCGCGGCTGTGACACGATCGTGCGTCGTAATCGCGGTGTGGAGATTCCGGGAGCACGCAAGATTACCTGCTCTCCTAATCTCCGTGTGACCGTGATCTCCCTGCCCCTCCCTTCCCCTCCCCTCCCCTTTCACTGCCCGACTGGAAACTTACAGATCCTACATTTTTATGTAAGTTGTAAACGTGATTGTAGCCGGCACGTTGCATGCCATCGTTTGGCATGAATTTCGCAGAATGCGGTTACTCCATGTCTGAGTTTGCTGTTTGCCTTTGGGCCTGCATTTGAAAAAAGCACTGGCACTTGAAAAGCACCTGGTTACCTTTACAATTACCTTTGAAATGATATTGAAAATGGCAGTGGGACTCCATTAATCCTTCAGATGTGTGAGATCACAAATATGTGATCGTAATGTGTTAATCAGTTTAACCACCAGGGTCCAAGTTGAACTATGCGGTTGTTCCCCGTACTTGGACCGGTACTTCTCTCTAGGGGTTTCATCATACTTGTTCCTGGTTATGGTTATACACTTTGTTGTACATCGCTCTGGATAAGAGCGTCTGCCAAATGCCTGTAATGTAATGTAATGTAATGTTCTAAACTAAACATTCTAATGCTGATGTCACAATCGCTGCTGACAGCTGAAAGCAGTGGAGTTCTAGAATACTGACTTTGAATGTTGAACAAAAACATTCTAGAGACCTCACTCTTCAAAGGGTAGAATTGGCAGTGAAGTGGTATTTTCCAGCCTGGCGGTATCCACTGTAGAGAGAGTCCCGCAGGTCACAGCAGAAAAAAGCACTTTGGACCATGGAGCATGTGACCGTACCTGAGAGTAGGACTACTTCAGCTGGATATACCACCCTGAAAACCAGAAACTAATGAATAAATGATTTATGTTGATATTTACTGTGGTTTGTTTGGCCTGCAGTTTCTCAAATAGAATTTTCCCTTTCATAGTTTTCTCGTGGGTCTTTTTGTGCAGGTATGATATGTGGTAAAAATACAATTCTGTTATATACCAGATAGAGGGCTACTATACCAAGTTCCTGATAGATAATTGGTAGCATTTTTAATTTATTTATTTTATTCACTTATTTGAATAAAAAGTTAGAACACCGGGGAAAGTCTAGAAGCTTTTTTACAGCCTTATTAAGATAATAATTAGTCAGTAATAATTAGTTTGTAAGATCTTAGATATGGCTGTGTTGGCATGGCATTGGCAGCTCAGTGTAAATCAATTAAGGCTTTGCAGCCAGTGAACTGACTTCTTGTTTTCACTTTATTTTCCTGAAAAACCTTTTCTGACAGTGTCTCTGTGCAAAGTGCTGCACAGATAAAATAAAACAGAATGAAATGAAGTGCAGTGGATTCGAATGCTTGTGAACACAGTGGTTTTAGTGGAAGTGGGGGGGGGGGGGGTGTTCTGTATAAACAGTCACAGGGACAGGCCTGGGCTGGTCTCCAGGGGGGAGGAATGTCCTGGAATATGTGGCCTGGAGGTGTGTGTTTATCTCCGTACAGGGCGGGGGCAGGGGTGGGGCCTGCATTACTGATAGACAGGGGAAGTGACTCACAGGTAGAGGCACCTGAGGAAGTGACTTCCCTTAGCAGCCCCACGCCCTCCCCCAGAGCCTTCGGGTCCCATACCACAAAAGCCCCCCACCCCCCCCGGTCCCATCCGAAATCTAACCCGAGCCGGCATGCCACTCGAGCTGCCCCTGAAAGCAAAGCTCGGCTGAATAAAGAGGATCCTGTTCCCCCACAGGAGTATTCCCTTTCAGACGAGCGATGGGGAGATCCGCTCTGTTTCTAGGCCACGAAGCTCTCTTCTCGTTTGTCGTTGGCATCAGACGCGCGGCGTAGCGTAGCGTAGCGTAGCCGTCCACGAGCGCCGCCAGGCGCGGCGTCCCCGTTACCTGCGGCCCCAGGTGTGCACCTGGGCGGGTGGAAAAGAACAGTGCGGCGGTGCCGAGCCCGCCGTGTCACACAGGTGAGTCACAGTGACTCACCGCTGGCAGACGCTCGCGGTGCGTAGCGGTTAGCTCGGGGTGCGTAGCGGTTACTTCGCGGTCGTGTTGACAGCAGTGTAGCCGCTGCTTGTGGTTTTCCGCGACCCAAGGGCTGGAAGCCGGCTGCAGATCACAGATCCCCTCTGCAGCCGCGCCTACACTTAATCACCTACACGGCCTGTATAAACACAGGCCTGCTGCGTGTGTGCGCGTGTTTGTGTGAGTGTGTGTGTGTGTGTGTGTGACAGTGTGTGTGAGTGTGAGAGAGAGTGTGCACGTGTGTGTGTGTGTGTGAGAGAGAGAGTGTGTGTGTGTGTGTGTATGTGTGTGCGTGTGTGTGTGTGTGACAGTGTGTGTGAGTGTGTGAGAGAGAGTGTGCACGTGTGTGTGTGTGTGTGAGAGAGAGAGTGTGTGTGTGTGTGTATGTGTGTGCGTGTGTGTGTGTGTGACAGTGTGTGTGAGTGTGTGAGAGAGAGTGTGTGTGTGTGTGTGTGTGTGACAGTGTGAGAGAGAGAGTGTGTGTGTGTGTGTGTGTGTGTGTGTGTGTGTGTGTGTGAGAGAGAGTGTGTGTGAGTGTGTGTGTGTGTGAGAGAGTGTGCACGTGTGTGTGTGTGTATGTGTGTGCGTGTGTGTGTGACAGTGTGTGTGAGTGTGAGAGAGTGTGTGTGTGTGTGCGCGTGTGCGCGTGTTTGTGTGTGACAGTGTGTGTGAGTGTGTGAGAGAGAGTGTGCACGTGTGTGTGTGACAGTGTGTGTGAGTGTGTGACAGTGTGTGTCAGTGTAACTGTGTGTGTGTGTGTGTGTGTGAGAGAGAGAGAGTGTGTGTGTGTGACAGTGTGTGTGAGTGTGTGAGAGAGAGTGTGCACGTGTGTGTGCGGGCAGTAGGCAGCTTTTCTGTATACTGCAGTCTTTAATGAGTGTGTGCAGGGAAGGTGTTGGTTGCATTGATAAATGCCTGCTGAATGACAGGTGTTGCACAGGTGTGTGTCCACTTCCTGTGAGGTGTGGCTGGAATTTGAGCATTTCCCGTAGTTGCAGCACCTCAGATCATCAATGGTTACAACATATCAGCTGAGGGGTGTGAGCCAAAGAGGCTGTGTGTGTGTGTGTGTGTGAGAGAGAGAGAGTGTGTGTGTGTGTGTGTGTGTGTGTGTGTGTGGGTGAGTGAGGGTTGGGTGAGATTCCATTTAAATTCAGTTAATTCAGGAAATTGATTACAATCCAATTAATGAAATTCAACTACTGTAACGCTCAAAGCTGTGTGAAGAAAAAGTGCGCTTGCTTTTGAGTGAGCGTGCGTGTGTGTGTGTGCATGCGTGTTTGTGTGTGTGCGCGTGCGTGCGTACACAGACACACACACATTCATAAAGGGCAGAGTACTCTGGCGCACGAGCTGTACTGATCAGACTCTCCTCACCGCGGCTCGGCTCTGCGATGGCACGTTTCGCATCGTATAAAAATAGATTATCCAGCGAAACGCGGCAGAGCGTGTTCTCTTCCCGCTCTGCGCTGAAAGGTTCGGCGTTTCCCGTTAGTTTATTGCGCTTTTGTCGTTTCGTCACCCCGGTGACGAAAGTGCGAGGACCCGAAACGGAACGGTGTCGAAAGCCGACGCCGCCCGGCCCTCTCGCCGGTGGCCCGCCATCTGGAACGCGAGCGGGTTAAATATTGACACTTCTGCATGCGGCTCGGGGGGGAAGTCATCTCTCCTCCCCCCCTCCCCCCCCACCCCCTCCCGGAGGTCACCTTTATTACAGTACATTTACTGGCATTTGGCCGACGCTCTTATCCAGGGCGACTTACGCAACTTAGCATTTGCACTGCATCCATTTATACGGCTGGATACATACTGAAGCAGTGCAGGTTAAGTACGTTGCTGAAGGGTACAACGGCAGTGCCCAACCCAGGAATCGAACCTGCGACCTTTAGGTTACAAGACCAGCTCCTTACCCACTATGTACTTCTATACCCATTATACCCTTAGCCGCCGCCTTCATGGTGCTCGTGGTTTTGGGCTGATGTGCAGTTGGGTTTTTTTCGTGCCCTCAGGTGCTTTTACCTGGACTGTAAAACTGAACCCCGGGCGGGGGGGCGGGGGGGGGCAGGGGGGCAGGGTCGCGCAGCTGCTATGGCGGTTTTGGCGGTACGGCGTTAACTGCAGCGGCATGCCGGGGTTTTGGGACGTGAGCCAGAGCCACACAAGCCAGGTCATGCCCCCCCCCCGCCCCCTGGCCCCCCCCTCGCTGCCCGTTACCGCCATCATTAAACCAGCGCTTTGATCTGGATGTGGCAGCGGCCCGTAATAGGACTGAAACCGCTGAAGTCATCGTTCCCGTGGGAACCAGCAGAGAGAGGAGGTGAAGTCACGCGCGGTGTGGTGGTGGTGTTGACACCATTTGTGATTTTTTTGAGGGGGGGTGGGGGGGGGGGTTTCCAGTTTCCACCGGCATACCCCCATAGCCGGTGCGTGAGCAACATCTCACCTGCCACTGAAACCCACCTGTGGTTTCTCAGTCACGCCATGTTTCCTGAACCCGCCCCTATCATTTTCCCCGCCCCCTGATTCGCCAGTTGAGGTCACCTGATGAGACTGAGAGCTTCCTTTTTGGAGGGTTTCCTGTTTGGAGAGCTTTCAGAACTTGTGATGTATAATGAACGTATGAATGATCGACCTGTGGATCCACCTCCCCCCATCTGGCGCGCCTGTAATTGACGTGGCTTCAAACCGACGCTTGAAAGAAGAAGAACGTTCTGTTTGCCTTGTACACGTTTCCTCGATTCCTCCATCCCCACGTCCTTTCCTTGCGTCCTTTCCTCGCGTCCTACGGTGGGTGGAGCCAAGGAGCAAGGAAAGGAAGCAAGGACATGAAATAAGCGAATGAAACGAGCCGACGTTGACAACGTGTGACGACGACAGCAGTTCTTTGTGTGTTTGACCTGTTTGGCCTCTCAGACTAGGAAAGGAGAAGAAATAAGCGGTTGGAATGCACCCTCAGTGGCACAGTGGGACTGGATTCTGGACTGTGTCATAGGTCATAGGTCAGAGGTCACAGGAGCTTTCGGCCATTCTTCTTCCTCCCCTGCTTTCCCATAAATATGAGATACCTGCAGCCCACACGGCAGTTTATTAACAGCTGTGTCATTGTGATCTGTCGCATGTCTTTAGGTTGTAGGGGGGCGGCTGGGTGGCTCATCCTGATGAGGTACTTATGGTGGTGGGTGGGCCCCCGCGGTCTAGCACTGAATCCTGACTGCACCAGCGAGGATTATCTCTCTGGGCTGTGTGTCTGTTTTCCAAAGCACTTCCTTCGCAGTTCCACTGGAGTCTTTGGCCTTTGGAAACTGGAAGGCTGCATTTTTTCTGTGTGTTTTTCCACCTTCACCTTGCTTGTGGAGGTCAGCCACCTTTAGCCGAGCGCTACATTTCTCACTCCTGTGTCTGGGAGGAAAATTGGCTTCTCAAGCTTCTGTGAAGTTCCAGAATAGTTTTTTTTTTCAGGGATGAGAAACAGAATTTTAAAAAATAATGAGGATTCATTTTTGAACTTTTTAATCTTTTAATCTGCACAGGTTTCCTACTGTTACAATCAAGCACGTTTTCTTTAAAGGAACATTAATGGCACTTAAATGTATTCCGTGAAGTAATCTTTTCTGCCGTGGATAAACTGTGAGCCATCTCAGCGACGTCAGGGGTTTGCTGCAGGTACGTGGCGGGTACCTCCTGTTCCGTGCGCAGGCGCGGCTGTCCTGCCTGGGCACGCGGGCGTTTGGGTAATCTCGGGGTATGATGTGACTCCGCAGACCTCACGTCCCTGGAATTCCCACGAAGAGGTAGACGAAAACAAAACCTCCTCGGACACAGTCATTCTTTTTACCAAAAACACGCACGCCAGTTTCTGTTTACGCCGTAAACAAATGCGCCAGCCGTTACTATGTTTTTTTTTTGCCAACGCGCTTCCCCCTGGTACACAAGTTTATAGTCGCTGAAACGGGCGACCGATTGGCTTGTAAAGGCCAAATGTGAAAGCGCTGCTCCAGCATAACAAATACTGTGTTACCAAAGCAAACCGTTCACAGCCGCGATAAGCTTTATGGACGTAGACAGTAATCACTTTCACTGCGTACACTACTTACACACGAGTGTAAATCATTATTGCGCTGATTGTGCGGCAGCCGGTTATAGGATATTAGCGGTTTCAGTTCCGTCGATATGCACCAGTATCAATTGCCACTGATTACAGTCCTGTTGATGTAGGAATGTAGTTTTCTTTTTACGTATTTAGTTATGTATTTATTGCGAAGCGCAGTGTGAAGACTGATGTGTGAATCTTTGATCAGGGTCCGTAAAAACAGCGGTATCGGAGATGAGAGGTGTTGGTAGGACAGCAGGATTCAGAGGTGAAATCTAAAGTAAGATTTTGCAGAGTCTGCAGTCTCTCTCTCTCTCTGTCTGTATTCACTTTTGAATCTGAGTGGAATGCCGCTGACCGGAGTTACTCAGGAATATGTCATCAGCCCTGATATAAGCGCCGTATCCGCCGCATGTTACGGGCGGCAAAACCCGCCGAATTAAAACGAACTCCGGGCTGAGCCGGACACCGTCAGTGCTGGTTACGGAGACGGAATGCGGCGGTCTTCTTGATTCTAGAATGTCAGGTGCAGCTCTTTCCTGGGGTTCTGTGCCTTTTGCGTCGCATCGAACCGCAGTTTCCCCCCAAACTATTATACTGTGCGTCCAAAAGAACAAAGGCTGACTGTAATACTGCTGACTCAATTTACTGTCGCAATTTCATGCGAATCGAAATTAACACCGTACAAGTTACATGCACTGTGCACTGCGCCCATTAAAGTGTACAGAGCAGTTGTTTTGAAATGTTACGAATATAGAACTTGCCTTAAAAAAAACATGTCTAATAAACTGATGTTTTAATAAAGGGTGTGAATCGCTGAAAAGTTCTGGTGCTCTGTGATTTGAGGAGGTATGTCCTGTACGGACCTGATGCGGAGCGATTTTGGGAGGTGGGGGTGTTGTTGACGGCTCGGGAACAGGACGGGGGGGCAGTTTTCTTTTTTTGCAAGGTCGTTTTTTATCCCTGCGTGTGTACAGTGTGGACACATAACTCACATTCCCCCCCACACTGTATATAGCTCGCCCCCCCCCCCCCCCCCCCCGCCTGGCTCTGCAGGGGCTGTGACCTCAGCACTCTGGAGGTCCACGCGCTTACCGCCCCCCGAGGGTGCGGTGTTAATTTACGAGGTCACATGATGTCATCAAAACCCTGTGCCCCCCACATGCACGCACGCACACACACATACACACTCACTCCGCACGCACACACACACACCACACGCACACACACGCGCACACACACACGTACACATGCACACGCACACACACACACTCAAAAACACTCATGCACATACACATATACAGTCAAAAACACACATGCACACACAGTAGCCGTGTGGTTATCTGTTGTGAGTGATGACTGAAGTGTTAATGGCAGCAGTGGTAATTATGGTGTCGTGTGTGCAGGGGTGGATTTGTCTGTGCAGATTCTCTTTCTGGAGTAGGGGGTTGTTGGGGGGGGGTTGGGGGGGGGTGTGGGTGACGTCTCATTTCAGCACCTGTCACTGAGGCTCGTGGAGCAGGTCATTGTTTACCAACATGGCAGACAAGGGACAGGGCCGTGTTATAAATACTGGGCTCAGGGAAGGGGGTGTTGGGGTGGGGGTGTAGTGGGGTGGGGTGGGGGTGCGTTAGCTTGGCCTCTTGAGACTCGGGACACAAATGGCCCTACAAGGAATTTTCATTTTCTGTCACCCCCACACCCCATCGTATGCCCTCTATGCCCCGTCCCGGACGCACCCTGTCCCGTTTGCTTTCTGCCCCAGAGACAGGGGCCCTGTCAGTGTTATTGCCCCCCAGCTGTGCTGACCCTGGTTCTGTGGGTCTCAGGGCTGGGTCAGAACCAGGCTGGGTTTCTGTGTGCTGGGTCAGATCCAGACTGGGTTTATGTGTGCTGGGTCAGAACAAGGTTGGGCTGCAGTGTGCTGGGTCAGATCCAGACTGGGTTTCTGTGTGCTGGGTCACATCCAGGCCAGGTTGCTTCCACTCAACCTCACACTAATGCATGCAGGCGCACACGCATGCATGCACCTTTATGCGTGTACACACACATCCA
Organism: Anguilla anguilla; assembly: GCF_013347855.1. Lineage (NCBI taxonomy): Eukaryota > Metazoa > Chordata > Actinopteri > Anguilliformes > Anguillidae > Anguilla > Anguilla anguilla. The sequence continues at coordinate 1,884,010 of NC_049203.1, forward strand.
CACAAACCCATGCATACATGCGGACACGCATGTGCACTCACACACACACACACATACCCACCCACACTCACTCACACTCACACACACTCACACATACCCACACACTCACACACACACACACCCTCTCCACCTCTTCTCTCCCACCTTAAGCCCAGAGACCTGTGCCCCGTCTGTGGCGGGTTGTTTAAAATAGCGGGCTGCAGAATTGGGACCCCGCTGACAGGTTGTGCCGCGCTCCTCCGCGAGCCTCCGGGGGCTGGGCCCGGGCGCGGGCGGCGGTTGGCGGGTCTGCGCCGGTGATGGATGCCCCGCCGCGCGGTAAATATAGCCAGCCCTGGCCTCGTTAGCATAGCTGCCGCGGTTCAGGGTGACGCTCGCGCGGGAAATACACCCGTAAAAATAAACGCCCGCCCGGCCGCCGGCTCTGAGGCCGGGGGGGAGGGAGGGGCGCGAAAGCCGGGCCCGTGGGTTCGCCCCGTGCCCCGCGTCCCGCCAGAGAGGGGCGAGGGAACCGCCGCGCGGACGCAGGCCCACTGTTTTCGGAAGCGTGCCCAGCGGCGTGGTTCGTCATCGCCGCCTCCTACTTCCGCTTTCCCCGCTGAGACGTCTGAAGCGGGCCGAGGTGGCAGGGTGGTGGGGGGTGGGGGAGTGGGGGTGGTTTGGGGGGGTCTGAGAGGTCATGACATCACGGGCATGGAATGTTTCCGCTCAGGCCTGTCCCACAGAGGAACGGGCGGGGGGGCAGCAGTACCCCGATAATGACCTTGGTACCTCATTCAGCACCCCAAAAACACTCAGAGCAGTATCCTCATCAGCACAGGTCCATATTCCCCCTCTGGTTCTCATTTGCCCCACTGGAAGATGTTGTACTATCAACCCTGACGTAATTAATTTGCCCCAGGGCAGATGTTCACCACAATGCACGTACTTGCCCCTGCAGAGATCATCACCTTAACACACGATAGTTCCCCAGGGCAGATAGTCCCCATAAGGGAGGCATTTGCTGCTGTTTTCTTAAATGCCTCGTTGGTGTAAATCCCCCCCCCCCCCCCCCCCGAAATGTCTCTCACATCCCAAACAGGAGTCCTGATCTTGTTTTCATCAGGGTCTGGAGTTAAAGCCTATTTGGTGCTCCTATTTGCCCCAGGGGTATCAGTTACCCCCTATCCCTGTCCAAAATGTTTGAGGAGCAGTTCCACTTGTGTCCATCGCCCCCGCTCAGTGAAATGGGTCTATTTGTGGTGTGTCGGGTGGGTGTATTTACCCAAATCGAATGAGACGCCCCACACTGGAATGCCTCTGATTCCGACTCAGATAACCCCCACAGCTTCAGGGGGTCAGGGCCAGTTGGGACAGGCCCGGGGGAATTTTGGCACAACCAGCGTAAGACAAATAATAATAAAAAAAGAAAAAAAAGAAAAACTGTTTAATGCATCACCTTTCCTAATTTCACTGTGAGGATGTGGCGTTAGCCGTTTCCTGTAGTGGTTAGCGGTTAGCTCAGAATGCTTTCTTCAGTGGTTTAGCTCAGAATACTCTCTTAACGGTCAGCTGGAACATCCTGTTAACTGCAACCACAGCCACGCTGCTGCACAACCCCCCCGGCCTGTTCAGGGGAGTACAGACATCTGTGCTTCTCCTTGAGAAGAAGTGGTGTTGCCAGTCTGCTTCTTTTCACACCACGGAATACAGCTGAACACGCACAGAGTGGAGTCAGAGGAGGACCTTTCATAAGTCTTCGCTCAGAATGGTCATGTCATGGTTAGCTGTTGGTATAGAATACTTTCATTAGCATAAAATACTGTCTTTAGCAGTTACCTCCGAATACTCTCATTAGCGGTTATCTCAAAATACTCTTTAGCGGTTAGCAGTTTGCTCTAAATACTCTCCAGCGATTGGCTCAGAAAGCTCTTTAGCGATTGGCTCAGAATGCTCTCTTTAGCGATTGGCTCAGAATGCTCTTTAGCAATTGGCTCAGAATGCTCTCTTTAGCGATTGGCTCAGAATACTCTCTTGCGGTTAGCTGAGAATACTCTCTTTAGCAGTTAGCTCAGAATACTCTCTTTAGCGGTTAGCTCAGAATACTCTCTTTAGCGGTTAGCTGAGAATACTCTCTTTAGCAGTTAGCTCAGAATACGCTCTTTAGCGGTTAGCTCAGAAAGCTCTCTAGCGGTTAGCTAGCTCAGAGTACCCTCTATGCTACTTATTGATAGTGGATATAAAAGAGTGTCTTTTAATTTCTCGGAGCCCCACAACAGGCCCTTTGAGAGGCAGTTTCAGGCCCAGACTATCTGGTCTGCCATCAGAGCCTGACGGCACAGCACTCACTGTCCATGAGAGAGGCCCATTCACACCACAACAATGCAGGCCTCAGCCTCCCGGATCAGCGCCACTCTGCCGCAAAAATGCTGCTTCTCTTTCTGGTCTCTGCGAGTGTCATTTCCCCAACCCCACATAAAAACACCCACACACACACATAAAAACACACACACACAGACACATGCACACACACAAACACCCACACACACCCTCACATACACATGCACACACACACACACAGACACATGCACACACACAAACACCCACACACACACACCCTCACATACACATGCACACACACACTTGCGTGCACACACACACATACACATGCATATGCTGACATACAGAGTATGATGATGAAAATATCAGCTTATTCTCTCTGTAGCTGAATTTCGCATTGTCTGCATGATACAACTCTGAGCGGAGTGAGAGAGGCTTCTGTTATCTCACTCTGACCAGACACAGACTGTGTGTGTGTGCGTGTGTGTGCATTGTGTGTGTGTGCGCGCGCATGTGTGTGTGTGTGTTTGCATGTTTATCATATAGTGTACAGTGAGTCTGTTGAATTCCCTTTAAATAGTTCCCATTATATTGGGCATTTCCCAGAACAGTGGTGAATGTTGGTCAATATCACATACATACAGGTTTCTTCTTGACCACGAGTGGCAAGGACATCCTGTGACTATCAGTAATTTTAAATAAAGTGTCCAAGCCACACACAAAAAAATTTAATTTCTTTGCATGAGTATTTAAATTTTTATGTAGATAATACATGTTCAAGTTGATTACAAAATTTCCAACAGTAAGATGTATTAGACTGCTCAATTATGTGGGCATGAACTAATGCTAATTATTTCTTAATTTCAATTTTACATTGGTATTACATGTATTAGATTTATGCCAGAAAGGAAAATTATTGAAAAATATTGCATAAATCGTCAAACTGTTTATAAATGCAGTGTTTCCATAATTTGTGCCGGTACTGTATATACCAGAACCTGTGGAATTATATGTCGATTACAAATGTGAATTGCAGGAGAAGGAGGCGGGAAATAGAATCTCCCGGGTTCTGATGGCTCGTTGACGTCCTGCCCGCGAGGCTAAGACCACTGCGCTCTGAGCCGTAGGCTAGTTACGGTCCGCTGACATTCCCACGTATCGCAAACAAACCTGCGGATCGTGTGACCGTGCAACCTGAAGAAGGAGGGCTTCTCGTCTGCGATGACAGCGGTGTACTTGTTGCGGTGTTGCTTCCTTTTGTAGTTAAAAAAAAAAAAAAATTCCCCCTCCGCCAGGAGCCCCTCCCACTCAGGTCCTGAGCCAAGTGTTACAAACGTGGGATATCGGGCACAAACACACGGAAAATGAGCCGTAATTTTTCTTATCGCCATGTTCCGTTAGCCTGCTGTGAGCTGAAAACAAGGAGCGCTGTCAGCAGCCGTCGCGGTTCGCTGCTAATGCCGTTTCTGTGCGTCGGTCGCGCTGTGACTGCACTTCTTTGTGTTTAGCCGCGCATTTCTCTACATGTGTATGTGCTTGTATAGGTACAGATATATCAGTGCCCGTATGTTACTTTTACTTTTTAGATTTAGGTGTTTATTAGATGCTGTTATCCAGAGACACATATACAGCTTACACTCCATTACATTACATTACAGGCATTTGGCAGACGCCCTTATCCAGAGCGACTTGTCTCTGGTCTCAAAGTGGTCTCCCTGCCAGGGTCAGGTTTAATGGGGAGGGGTTAGAGTGGGTGGGGGTGCATTAGATTGTATGTGTATGTGTGTGTGTGTGTTTTGCAGCAGGGTGAAGGTGAGAGTGGGCAGCATAGGCCGCCAGGGTCAGGTTTAATGGGGGGGATTATCTGGAGCTCGGGGTTGATGGGGCTGATGATGTATGGGGGTAAGATGGCCTGTCTGTGGGGACGGCAGTCAGGGTTTAATGGGGTTAATTTAACGGGGCCACAGGGCGACGTGTGATATATGGCGGCTGGCTTAAGGAGAGTGCTTACGGAGGTGATGTAAGCCTGCTGGACTGCGTACCAGCCCAGAGCGCCGCCCTGGTGTCGGTCTGACGCGTGTGCGCGCCGCATGGCATTTCGGGTCTATCCCAGCATTCCCTGGATTGTGGAGCGTCGGCTCCACGTCGGCTGCATTCCGCGGCTCGCCGTCGACCCGTTCTGCTGCGGCGCGCGACACGGCGGGAGCTCGGGGACCCGCGAACCCCGCCAGGGCACTTTCACACCTCTCTGCTCCGAACCGCCAAACCGCGGGTCAGAGACAAGACTGCCTTTCCAGCAAAGAGCAAAACAGGGAAGACTGACACGTTAAGTGACCGCAATATGCACCCCGCCCAAGAGCTTCGTCTTCAGTGTGATTCACACAAGCCAGAGTCCATCTTCCTTAAGACTCAGACCACCCAGAGTCCATCTCAAGTGCGACTCGCACCTCCCAGAGTCCATCTTCTTTGAGGTGCAGACCACCCAGAGTGTGTCTTCGATGGGACTCCCTGGAGCGGTCTCCTGCGCGGGCGAGCGCTGCGTCGGTGGTCAGGAACCTCAGCTGCTCAGGTGTCCATGGCGATTAAGGCCCTGACATCTACATCCACAAGCTGGGTATGGAAGCCAGAGGCCAGTCGTCCTGTTAGTCACCGTTGGACGGGGCTGCAGGGGAACTCCCAGAATTTGGGTGTGCCTGTGAGACTGGGAGAGCTCTTGGTCCCCCCCTGTGTGGTCATGGTGTGGTTGGGTGGGTGGGGGGGGGGGAGGGGGGGTATGGGTCAGGACGGGGGGTCAGGGTGGGGTGACGGCCCGGGGTGACAGGCCAGAGTAGGTGAGCTCATGCCTTCCGTTGGAGGGCGAGAGACGTTCCGAGAATAACTTCCCCGGGAGAGGAAGGCTGGAGGATTTAGGGTGGAGGGCATGTTAGTGGGGGGGGGGGAGATTTAATTACATGAAAATAAAAAGCAAGAAGTTTCCTGGGGGGGGGGGGGGGCTGGGGGGCTGGGTGGGGGTGAGGGGGTGGGTGGGGGGGTGACTCCGCAAATCTTTCTGAGTCACACGGCGTTCCCTAAATGCGGCTGAAAAAACTGGGAGCCAACTGCCGTCCTGCGAGAGACATGCTGTCCTGGGGCCCTCAGATTTAAACTGGTCCCTCCTCCCTGGGTTCCGTGCAGTGCAGCTTCTGACCCCGTCCTGGGCTGGATAACACGTGGAAATGTGTTTGTTATAAATCTCAAGGACGGTGCTCACTCTGATCTGTTTTGTCATAAACGTTGCTGACGTATATTCCCTCGTCTTTCAGCTTGGACTTTGCTTTCCCCAAAATAGGTGCTGAACCGGGGGCACGGGTTTCGATGAGCTTTGGACATGAATAGTTTCTCAGGTGTGGGGTAATTATCGAGAGTGGAGTAAAGACTGTGTAATTAATAGAGTGTAGGGGTAATGACTGTGTAGGTAATCAGAGGTCATGGAGTAATGGCTGTGTATGTAATGGCAGACTGTACAATAATGATTATAGATTATGGTTGATTGTAATGATTGTAGAGGATGGTAGATTGTAGAGTAATGACAAACTGGAATGGTTGTAGGTGGACGCCCCTGCAAAGTGACAGTTGGTTTCCTCTCTCTCTGCATTCTTTCCATACTCCTGTTCTTTGGCCGTGCGTCTCCAGGCCTGTTGTGTGCAGTTACCACAGAGTGCTGAAGCCATGACATCACCCTCTTACTCGCCCACGGACGTGTGCTGGGGTCCTGCACAGGGGGGTCTGAAGCAGGCCCATTATTACCTTCCTGTCTGACTTTTAGGGATTTTGGGATTTTGTCTGGCCCGGAAAGCTAGACTGAGCCTGGTCCGAGCGTGGAGCTCTGCGTAGCTCCCTGGAGTTCTCGGAGTTCCTGGCGTTCCCGAAGATCTCGGAGTTCTCGGAGTTCTCCGGTCAAGGTTACGCCGGCAGATTAAGGTGATAGAGGAATGCGTCTGGCGTCAGCGCCCTGGGGCCAAGCATTTAGGCACTTATTTATTTATTTATTTTCCGGATAAAGAGCCTTTTGTAACCGTGCGGCTGACTGTGTGAGTGCTGAGTCACTGGGAGGAAAGCCCTCTGCTCTGCAGGTTAGCCGGGTCTTTGTTGAGCGAAGCGTCGGGGGGGCCAGTGTTCAGGTGAGCCCAGGTGAGCTCAGAGCCAAAGAGCTCTGCTCCACCCGGCAGCTCTCAGTGACTATCCCACCCCCCCCTCCCCCCTGCCCCCCTGCCCCCCTGCCCTCCTGCCCCCCTGCCCCCCTCTCAGGATTGCGGAAGGCGGAGATTACAGGGCGTGGGTTTGTTGACGGCGGTGGTTGCCAGGCGACGGGTGAGGAAACGCCGGAGGGCTCAGGTAGGTCGACGCGTTTCCCAATCGCCGCGCGCCCTCCAGGTGCTGAAAAGTGCCGTGTCTGGACACGCCCCCGAGCCGCTCGCTCGCTCGCCCGCCCGCCCGCCCGCTTGCCGCTCCCCTCCGCTGCCGGAACACATCCCCTTATAAGGGCCTGGGTCCAGACCGGCGCCTGGGGCGAGGCTCCACGGCGCCATCTGCAGGCCGGCCTCGTCTGCACTTGTTCAGTGACCACGTACTGACCCCCAATCAGCTTAATGTTCCCTCACATAGTGAACAGGACATACAGTCTGGGGCTGGCACCCCAACACTTCTGTAGGATACTGAGGTGTGCAGTAATTATAATATACACACTATGGGGTACAGAGGTGTACAGTAAGAGGTGTACTTCACTCTAGTGTTTCTTTTGCGCCTCTACATCATGAAACCTATGCACTTGTTGTACGTCGCTCTGGATAAGAGCGTCTGCTAAATGCCTATAATGTAATGTAATGTAATGTAATTATAATATACACACTATGGGGTACAGAGGTGTACAGTAATTATAATATACACACTATGGGGTACAGAGGTGTGCAGTAATTATAATATACACACTGGGGTACAGAGGTGTACAGTAATTATAATATACACACTATGGGGTACAGAGGTGTGCAGTAATTATAATATACACACTACATGTGCAATCTTTTCCAAAAAGGGCCAGTGTTTTTGTTTTAGCTTAGAACTATGACACCTGATTCAACCAATTAACTAATCATGTTCTTTGAATAAAGCCCTTGAAAAGTAGAATCAGGTGTTCTGTACTTCTGTACTGGCTTCTGTACTTTTCCAGGCCCTTAAGCGTGTGCGCGTCTGTGCTGGTTAGCGTTTGCGTGTCTGTGCAGGTTAGCGTGTGCGTGCATACATACGCGCAGGTGTGCGAGTACATACGTGCACACGTGCGTGTTCTCGTGCGTGTGCTTTCGCAGCGTGATTGGGTGTGAGTTCTCACTGCGGCCGGCGCTGGTCGCCCCCTGCTGGTTGCGTCACCACACTGCTGCAGGGTCCCAGTTTCGCGGCCGAGCTGCGGGTTTGCGGGTCGTTTGCTCAGGTCACCTGAGGTTGGCTCAGGCTGTTATTGGCTGTCCAGTGAAGGCGGAGCTGTGCTGGAGATCGGTCTCTGTTCTGATTGGCTGTCCATTGAAGGTGGAGCTGTACTGGAGATCGGTCTCTGTTCTGATTGGCTGTCCATTGAAGGTGGAGCTGTACTGGAGATCGGTCTCTGTTCTGATTGGCCGTCCAGTGAAGGTGGAGCTGTCATGGCGATGGTATTTGTTCTGATTGGCTGTCCAGTGAAGCTGGAGCTGTGCTAGAAATCATCTCTGTTCTGATTGGCCGTCCAGTGAAGTTTGAGCTGTGCTAGAAATCATCTCTGTTCTGATTGGCCATCCAGTGAAGTTTGAGCTGTGCGGTACATCATCTCTTCTCTTCCCCCACCTCTCTGGTGCGTCACAGGGATTACTCTTGTTTTGGAAGTTCGAACAATTTACTAGGAAAATGTTAAACAAAAAACACCTCTTATCAGAGCCCACCCCACACACCCGCACACTGATAGCACTTGTTTTGGTGACTAGCCATGAGGGCTGGCGTAGAAACCGGTGGCAGCTCGGCCGTAACAAAACATCAGAGGAACTCCACAAAAATAAAAGGGATTTTCCACGGGCCTGGCGGCACAGAACCAACAGGAAGAGGAAATCAGATACAGCCAGTCCAGCTCCGGGTGGAGAGTGGAAACACAAGCTGAATAAAACACACACACACACACACACACAAACACACACACACATCACAGTGTTACCCTGTCTCACACTGCCAGGATGTGATGTCAATGCCATATCCCCCTCCTCCAAGGCCTGCAATGTGTGGGCCAGGGTATGTATAATATAATATAATATAATATAATATAATATAATATAATATAACATAATTAAATATCTATTGGTTTGAAGTCCAAAGAACATTGACAGTTGCTGGGTCAGCATCTGATGCATTGTACGCATTTATAGCTAATGCTCATTTACAACATTAGCCCCTAGATAGGCATGGGGTGGGTGATTTCATTATCTATTTATTGACGTTACTGTGGGGGTGTGGGGGTGTGGGGCCGACCTGGCCTTTCTGTCGCACACGGGGGTGGGACGGGTTAGGCACTCTCCTTATGGGCTGAGACTATGACTAAACCTCCGGGGGTTTCTGAATGTCAGGGGGACAGAGACTGGAGCAAAACAAGATCTCGCCTTGAGTAAAAATGTGTTTCCTCCTCCCCCATCCCTCTCTCTCTCTCTTTCTCTCATACATGTGCAGTCACTCTTTTAGTCTTCTTAATTGCGACATGCGAGGGGGTGTGGGGGGTGGGGATGGACACTGTAATGAGGAAGGGTGTGTGTGTAACACCTGCTTCCTGTCTCCTTTCTGCTGCAGCTGATGTACCTGGAACACAGCATGAGGGAGGCTCAGGACAATGTAGGAGCTCAGTGAGTCACTCATGCATGCACTCACACACACACACACACACACACTCATGCATGCGCTCACACACACACACACACTCATGCATGCGCTCACACACACATGCACACACATACACAAGCTCTCTCTCTCACACACACACACGCTCTCTCTCACACACACAACATGCACACGCATACACAAGCTCACTCTCTCACACACACACACACACTCATGCATGCGCTCACACACACACACACACTCATGCATGCGCTCACACACACACACACTCATGCATGCGCTCACACACACATGCACACACATACACAAGCTCTCTCTCTCACACACACACACACACACGCTCTCTCTCACACACACAACATGCACACACATACACAAGCTCACTCTCTCACACACACACATTGGTGGTGGGTGAGGGGAGTTCCCCTTCACTGTATAGCACTTTGAGCATTTGGAAAAGTGCTATATAAATGTAATTAATAATAATAATAATCTCTCACACACACACACACTCTCTCTCTCTCTCTCATACACACACACACACACATACACTCAGTCTCATAACCTGGACCTTCTTCACACATTGTAACCTACCTGTCTGGATAAATTACACCTGTGCAGCCTTTGCAGGCTGTTTACCTGTGAAGGTCCCAGCTGCAGCGTGTCAGTGGCTGCAGCAGCCCTGCAGCAGGTGTGAATGTCTCATGCCGTCATTGTTATTCTTATTATCTTATTGTCTTTATTATATTTCATATTTATGTTAGGCCGGTTTGTTTTATGCAGTGCTAACAGTAACCAATAAAGAACACCGCATGTGTCTCCTGTGATCTGAGACTGAAGGAAGCGCCGTCTTGTTCTGAGACAGTAAACACAGACTTCCTGTGTGTGTGTGTGTGTGTGTGTTGTGTGTATGCCTGTGTGTGTATGTGAGTGTGTGTGTGTGTGTGTGTGGGAACTTAACCTAAACTAATCATCCAGCTGTAGCAATAGATTGTATGTTAAAAATTCAGTCTGTGCAAACATCTCAAAAATGTTAGCGATATTTCAGTCAAACTCTAGAACCATGGGGCTGAGTGGAAATTCATGTGGTAACATTCCAGGTTTCACCTGTGTGAACGTCCACAAAGGTGATACTTGTGTTGAATACCAAGAGGGTACAATCACTTACCACCAAAGGGGCTGTCTCTTATCTGTTGGGAAACTGTCTCAGTGATGTGTAACGCAGGAAAATCCTGTCCAAACGGCCTCCCAGGAAAAGTGACCGATGCAACATAACATAAAATGAGGGCAATATTACTCATGTTATTTATCTTACCGTAGCTCTCTGTCGAAGGGCTACACTGGTTTGACTTCCAGACAACAGAAAGTGTTTGAGTTGGTGATCACACAGAAGCTCAATGAGGAAAGGTCGTCTAGACACTGCAGAAAAAGTAAACATAATGTTTAAATGTTAAAAAGCAGTCTTTTCAAAGGGTCAAACTTGATGGAAATTGTATGAAGTTGAGAGTTAGAAATGCAAGCCTTTTGGCTGTAGGCTAGACCCTAAGGCATAAGCCTGCTTGTTAAGGTTTCTCAGAAAGGTGATCTATACGGACACATTTCTTCCTGGTAAACCTGTACCTGTTGAGCCCTAATGACATTTACACAATCAGATGTTTCCAGGTCTGGTGCTTCCTTATGAATAATGCCACTCTTCTGACATACTTGATGAACTTCTTTAAATGTATTGCATGTTGTTGATAGATCTTCCTGTACATGTGAGGGACTCTGTGATCTTATCGCTTATGTTTTGTTCTCTGTTCTATTCTGTTCAGTTTTTTTGTATTCTGGCTGCTGAATTTCCCTCAGTAAATCACCTGAAGCCTGAAGATGTATACTAGCCAAGGTGATGCAACCCAAGTCACAATTGCATGTCTTTGTTCAGGTAGAGAGCTCGAGATAGTCCAGATTAAGAAACTGGTTTGTCTTTTGATAATTTTCCCAACCCTGGGAAGAGATTAAATCATTTTTACATAATGTGTTACAGGGTTGGGCTGAATTCCGTTTCAGTTTATTCTATTTAGGGAATTAATTGAAATTAAATTTGTGACTTAGGCAAAATAGCAATGATCTTCTTCTGTAGATTTAAAAAATTTGTTAATTGAATTTAAATTTATTTCTTGATTTTTTAATTTAAATTTTGCATTTAGACAACACTTATCTAGAACAATTTACACTGATTACAGTTTTTTTTTTTTTTTTTTACAATCGGTTTATATAGCTGGATATTTACCTAAGCAAGTGAGGTTAAGTACCTTGCTCAAGGGTATAGCAGTACTGTGCCCCATGGGATTCAACCTGGCAACTTCACAGTTACAAACCTCTTTCCTTAACCACTCTACTACTCCCCTGACCCCATTGACTCAGTTGAAACGGAACTGACGCAAACCGTGTTACCTTTTTTTTTTGTTCTTGACTACTGGCTTCCGTAATAAATAATAGTTGTTTGCTTGGAAACCAGTGAATGCATCCAGTGATTTTGCTTCTATGGTAACTGAGCGCGAGCACTAATTACCTTTACCTTTGGACCTGGTTTTGCGCCGCACGCACCGGCATGCCTTACCTCTCATATCTCCCAGGTGAAGGTTCACGTCGTCGGAATGTGAAAGCGACAGGAGGCGCAGCGGTGACGTTGTGGTTTGTGCTGCCCCCTGGTGGTCAATGTGAATCATTGCCACGTGCGATTTTATGTGTTATTGTGCTTAAGTGCGAAGCAACCCTGGATCACTCGGTTATGTGCGTTCGGTTGTCGGTAAGGCAGGGTCGGTGCGTGTGAGCTGAAGGTAACCTGTGTGTGGAGGGGCGTGTTGATGCTGGTGGAAATCATGCCGGGTTTTGCAGGTAATTGCAGGTGTGCAGGTGATTGATTGATGACCCTTGTCTGAGGCTTTGTTCATTGGGTTACCTGGATGAATATTTATGAAGGGTAGATGGGCTCCAAAGTCCCTCCACGTGCTTACATTGGAGCTGTGCATTTACCACACAACCTCTAAGCAACCAGGAACATGATTCAGCTTTAGTCGTCTTTTCTGGCTGCTGATTGTACCAGCATAGCCCCTCCTCTATTAGCAATGATGCTGTGAATATGGAGACAGGCAGATCAGGTTTTAAAATGCATGTATATTTTGGGGGCAGACCGATCGCCCCCCAATATTTTTATATTAATTAATTATCCTCTTCAATTAGTGTAATGACGAAAGAGCTGTGATTCGCTTTTCTCCACCAGAGTTGAAATGAAACCTTCCCCTGTAGATCAGAGCATCACTGGACCATACCAACCCCATCCTCTCTCAGACCCTAAACTTCTCCTGACCCACTTACCTCAGCGCCCCCCGTCCCCCTCCCTGAGGACATACTCAGGGTGTCTTAACCGTGAAGATTCATGGCCCCGGCACCATTAAAAATAACGCACCAGAAGGGCGATTGATAAATAGAGCCACCACGTGCTTTTAAAACCTGGCAGGCTGCTCGGAGCTGTGTGTGACTGCGGGATTCTGAAGAGCATGACATCAACCTCTTAATTCTCACACGGGAGGTGTGAATGTAGTCACTCTGCGCCCCGGAGTGGCATTGTGTCGCGGGTCTTAAAGGACAACACCCACACTCATTCACCAAACATCACCTGCAGCCAGAACACAGCAGTCAGACCTGTATTTATTTATTTAACCTTGATTAAGCAGACGTTCACAGTAACAGTCTGGCGAAGAGGCCAGGGCTCAATCATGCAGTTAAAACAGAGACAGAAGGGTTTTGCATACGAAGCGGCAAGCTGCTAATGACAAGAGGGATGTCTTCGTTGAGAAAAAAAGAGAAAGATTCTTAATGTGATTATGTCACTCCAACAAACAGACATCGCATTGAGGTGGGCTACTCTGGTACCCAGGAGGTAGTTTCGCTGCTGGCACTTTATGTGTGCTTTAAATGTGCATATATGTTTCTAAAGACTCTGGAATTTTGAACTGTTTCCTAAGTCCTTATGTGCAGGTCCTACTCTGTGCATGGAATTCTGGTCTTGTTATCATCATACTGTGCTGTCATTTCTCTGAGCTGACTCACAGTGCGTCGTGAGGTGCTCGTCTTCCCAGATAGATGTCGGCTGGCTGCTGCCTGTCTGCTATTTTTAGAGACCTTTGAAAATGCGACAGCCCTGTTTGCATCGCAGACTGATAGGGTTTGTCTCATCCAGTCATCCAATGCACTCCTTTAGTTTTGTAGTAGGAGCATATCATATCCACCAGAGGGCAGCACATGGCCATAAGATTTACACCGTGGCTATTTTGAGGCTGCGGAGTTGGAAATGGGACTAATTTCAGTGGTATTTCACTGCTGCTGTGTGCATGGCTAATATACATAAAGAAAATATATTATACACATATTATATATCATAATATATTATACACACAAGCTTTGTTTTGCCACCTGGACAAGCGAACACAACGAAATGATTGCATGAATTCATTTTGCTGAGCAACTTAGACAGATTACATTTTTACATTTAACATTAGCATGGCTGGATATTTATAGAAGCGCTGTGGGTTGAGTTCCTGTCCCTAGGGGGCAATAGAGGAGTGCATCAGCTGTGAGCTGAACCTGCAGTTTTGTAGTTTGAACTCCAGTTCCCTATGCAATGGCATGCACAAGACCGTCAAATGAACGTGTATGTGGCTGTTACTTCTTTTTCTACAATGGAACTTCTTTAAAAAAAAGCATATTGCACTCTTGACTTCAGAGTCAGATTTCTGTGACAGACACTTGGCTGACATGTACTTAAAATCTGTTTTTACTGTCTGCATCTCCTCATAAACAAAAAAAAAATTTTTTTTAAAGATGAAATGAAACAGCTGGATGAGAAATATACCATCTTTATTAAGGCTAAGTAAGGTCTTTGTCGTTAGTGTACAAAAGTCGCATGCAATTCTGAAGCACTGGGGGGAAAAACTGCATTTTATTCGCATATGAATTAATTCATTAATTTTAACCAGTGATAAATATTGAGCAGCCCTTCCAGCGACGGACAAACGCTCCCGCTTGGAAGGGGATCAGGTGCGACAGGTAGACCCACTGCGCAGGTATTAAAGCTGCGATGCTGCAAGGTGAGGAGACTGAGGTGTGCGATGGTTCCTATGGAAACCTGTGGCGCTCCCTTGAGCATGCTCAGTGCCTCCATCACCGCGGCAACCAGTGAAAGCACTTGGGCAGTTGGTGCTCTACAAGTCTACACTCTTATTTACATCAGATCCCAACGCCCCGGAAACCTGATCATAGTCAGTTCTCCTCTGCAGACTCAGAGATCAGAGGGCGTGATTAGCTGCTTTATCGCTGTATTATTAACGGGATGTCATTACGGTCATGATGTCATTGTTGATGTACCGTCGCAGTGCTGTCTCATGAAACGACACGCTTCTTACAAACGACATTTTCGCTGTGCACGCAAACCCCTCGCCATCATTTACAAGAGCAGGAGCAGGGAATAACAAAGTTACCAAAAACATTTCCAGTGGTGCCATGTGTTGAATCTTTGGGAGGAAAAGGCAGAAGGTAGATCGGGTGATATAATAATAAGTTCGTTTCAGACCCCTGACTACATCCTCCAAAATCCCTGTGGTTGACCCTGTCTGGGTGCCTAACAATTAGCACCGTGAAAATAAACACAAAAAATGCAGCAACAAAGCTAACTTTCAGTGCAAGAGCGGAGTTTTAAAAAGGTTTAAGCCTGTTCACTTTACGAACGTGTGCATAGACAAGCGGACTGTTCAGCTCACAAGGTGAGCCTGAGCATGTATTCTTCACTCAAGTTATTGTTAAACATTAATTCAATAAAAGGCAATCAAAGCAAGAGAAATAAAGAGAAGGGGTTGAGAAAGCAATGATGGTCAGGCCCCTGAATTGAGCAGAAGAGAGGCGAGTTTAGCTAGCCATGCAAACGCGAATGAGACTGTTCTGTCTTTGAACATGAAGCCCTGACTATTTCCACTTTTCTGGAAGTGCCCACATTTCTAACATACAGGAAGTATCCGCATCTTCTCTGTACAGGAAGTGCCCACATATCCAACATACAAAAAAGTGCTCACATCTTCACCGCACAAGAAGTGTGCACATCGTCTCCATACAGGAAGTGCTCATATTTTCACTGCAGTTAGTGGCCTTGTCTCAAAAAAGGAAGCATCCTCCAACACTGTCCTTTCGCTAGTTTTCTTGTCAAGCCGGACAGGTGAATGTGGATTTTACCTCTCTTGCGGAGAGATTTAATCAAAGCACAGAATGTTCATGAAGACACAGTGATCATACGCTTGGAGAGAATCACCCAGAAAAAAAAAACCCCAGACCCTCACTTCTGGCCCAATGTGAACTTCCTAAAAGTTTCAGAAATACGGATCGGCTGACTCACACACCTGGCCCTTTTCTTCATTCAGGACCTTTTGCCCCCCGAGTTCGGCAGGCTGGGGGGCAGCTTCTGATAGAATTCCGGAGGGGCGGGGTTCGGACTGGCAGTCATCCCGGTGGGAATGTAGTACATGCTCTCCAGGTAGCCCTGATCCAGCGGCGGGTGGTTTTGGGGCTCCGTTTTGGGGCTCCGGTTGCTGGGGGTCCCGAACCCCCCGTTGCTCTGGTGCAGCCCTTGCGGGGGCGGAGCCTCGGCGTGGCGGGGGGACGGGGGCTGGGAGTGGGGGGGCACGGAGTAGGGCAGGTACTGCGGCGCGTACATCCCCGGGTTGTGCATGGAGGGGTAGGGGGCGGCGACGGGGGGATACAGGCCGGAGTGGGACAGCGTCTGCTGCGGGATCAGCACCTCCACGTACTGCCCCGTCTCGGGGTCGAACAGCATCTTGCGCAGCGGCTGCATGGGCACCTCGATGTAGAAGTACTTGCCCGTTTCGGGGTCCAGCAGCACCCGTCGAGGGCTCTGCCCGTACCCCAGGCCGCCCCCGCCCTCGGGGTACAGCATGCCGCCGCCCCCGCCGCCCTCGCCGCCGTACTCTGAGCCGTAAGGGGACACAAACCCCGGGGGGGTGCACAGGTACTGCGGCCTCACCTCCAGGGGGGGCACGCCAGGCGAGTGGGTGGAGTGGCTGGAGTAGGTGCTGCTGCCCGACAGCGAAGCAGGATGCTGGGGGGAGCGCTGCTGCCCCGGCCGCCTGTCTGCCTGCTGGCCTAGGGGGGGCTGCCTGCTGTTTTCGGGGCGGGGCTGCGGCAGTAGGGGGGGGCAGGCTGGCAGGCCGGGAGGCGGGTGGTGAAGAGGCTGAAACGGGTGGGGGGGGGGCGGCCTGGGCGAGGCTTGGCGGAGCACCCTTGGGGGAGCCCGGCTTGTAGCTCAGAGAGCGGCCGTCTGATCGCTGATGGTGGTGGCGAGCTGGGGGCGGAGCAGCAAGAGAGGGCGGAGCTTGGGTGTGTGAGGGCGGAGCCTGGGCAGTTGAGGGCCCAGGCGCGAGAGGTGTGATGTCAGGGGGTCCAGGGCAGGGGACGCCGTCCGCTGCACAGGAACAGGGTGGAGCCTGGACGGGTGGGTGGTACCGGTTCGGTTTCCTGGAGTACAAGTCCGTCAGCAGCAGTGGGCTGAAGCTCTCCCTTTCATCGTAGCTTGGGGGGTCGTCCGAGGCGTAATAGCGTAGGTTGCTACTCTCGATTCGCTTGGTGGACGTTATGCTGATCGTTGACTGCTGTGAGCAGCTTGGGGATTGAGCTGCGGTAGACACTGAAGATTGGCTGCAGGACGAGCTGCAGGACGAAACTAACGCTACCTGCTCCTGGGCGTCGCTGTGCGTTAAATTCGGCTGCTCTGGGCTGCTGGTCAAAGGAGGTTTTTGTTTGCAGCTGGAGATTGCCGACAGCGCAGGTTGATTCTCCTTGCTGGATGCTGCAAGCGGCGCCGACGTTTGTGTGTCGCTGCTGTGGAGTTGTGCTGCTGCAGATGCCGACTGTTGCTTGCAGCTGGATGCTGGGGATCCTGTCGCTGCTGGTGCTGGTTTTCTTGTGCAGGTGGACACTGTTTTCACGTGTGTCAGCTGGGGTCTGTCACTGGATGTTGCTGCTGGTGTTTGTGGCGAACTGGGTGTTGGGTCCTGGGCCCCTGTGTTGTTCTCTCTGGGTTTCAGACTTGTCCTCTCGAGATCCAGCTCCCTGAGCTGAGGAGGGGTGGGGTTCCTAGGGTGGCGTTCCTCCTTAGGGTCCATCAATGGGGTGGGGGCAGAAGGGGAGGAGCGTGCAGGTGGCGGGACAGGGTCCGAGGGCTCAGATGAGGCCTCCTCTGCGGGGCAGGTCTGCAGGGGCACCTCCAGCGTGTTGACGTGTTTTTCGGTAGCGTTAGGGTCGTCGGCAGGGGCGTCGTAAACTCCGATATCAGCCTGGAAGCCCTTCTCCTTCAGGAGCATGGAGACGGAGCGACTGCAGCTGGTGGCGGTCAGGGCGAGAGGGGGCAGTGCTCCGGGTTCGAGCCCACCCTCCGGAAGCCCATTCTGCAGGAACATCAGCGTGGACACTTCCCTGTCCTTACTGGGGAGTTTGGGGGTGCTGCCCAGCTTAGGGTGACGAGTGCCACCCCCAGGCACTCTCTCTGTGCGGCTGGCTGACTCTGACACGCCTGGAGTGTTAGCTTCTGTGGCTGCAGTGTCCGGTGCGGCAGCTCCAGCTTCGGTCAAACGGCCCCTAGGAGTGATGTGAAGGGAGGCGGTTTGTGTGACCTTCTGTGGAGGCACCTGCACAGGTACCTGCGGCTGCACTTGTGCTGATACCTGTGGAGGCCCCTGTGGATGCACCTGTGCAGACACCTGTGTCGGTTCCTGTGAATGCACCTGCACAGGTACCTGTGGATGCACCTGTGCAGACACCTGTGTCGGTTCCCGTGAATGCACCTGCACAGGTACCTGTGGATGCACCTGTGCAGACACCTGTGTAGGTTCCTGTGAATGCAACTGCACAGGTACCTGTGCTTTCTCCCCCTCTGCTTGCCTCTCACCTGGTCGGCCGGTTGCCAGCCCCTCTACCTTCCGGCTGACGTACTCAATCTGCATGGGTGGGGGCTTTTCCACCTCGGCCCGGGGGGCGCTGTCCTGTGCCGGCACTGCAGTGGCCTTAAATGACAGATTGTAAGTGTTCTTCACCAGCTTCCTCACGTCCCTCACCTTGTGGACGGGGGCTCTGGGTCTGTTCTTCTCAAACACCTCCCCATTCTCTGGGCGGTCTTCTGTCTTGCTCTCCGTCTCACGCTTGTGTGTTTCTTTTTCTGGCAGTCGCCCGGGCGAGGGGGCCACGCGACTCTCTTCCTGTTTGGGCGTCGAGTCACCGGAGAGGCAGTCCATCGTCAGGGAACTCTTTTTCTTCTCCCTGGCGGTGCAAGGCTTGAGCATTATTTCTGGCGTTTTGGACATGAACGTGCTCCTGGCACTCTGTTGTTTATAGTTTTCCGACCTGGCGGTGTAGCATTCCTGGTTTCTGTTTGTCATTCCGCCCGGAGCGCCCGGAGCTCGGGTAGCAGCGGCGCCCGTGTTCCCGGAGACGGCATTTGCTGAGTCACCCGAGTGCTTCTCACACAGGTTCTCGTCGCTCGGCAGTTTTACCCAATCTCTGCCTCTCTGTTTCTCTACACCTCCGTTGCCCTGTTTCCACTCACTGCCACGCTGTTTATCCATTTCTTTGTTGCTCTGTTTCTCTGTCTCCCTGCTGCTCTGCTTCCACATCTCTCTGCCACTCCGTTTCTCTGTCTTTGGACTTTCGAACGGGATGACCAGTTCAGACCTCATACCCTGCTTCCCAGTGTTGTTCTTCTGAAACTCTAGACTGCTTGCGCCACTCTGGAGTGGACTGTAGCCATATCTGCCCAAAGGTTTTGGCTGTGGCTTGGGGTCAAAGCTCCTGTGCTGTTTCACTGAGCTGCTCTGCGGGGCAGATTCCACCTGGAGTGGGAGGTCTTCTTCCGAAAGGCTGCAGTCTGAGGGGAGCTCGCTGCTCAGGTTTGATCCCTCCATTTTTGGGGTCTCTGTGACTGAGTGGGAGCTTTCAGACGACGCATTCTTCCCCACAGCGGAGCTGGAGTCCCCGCTCTGGAGAGACGGCTGGGAGATGGCGAGAGTCTGGTTGTGCTGCATCTTCTTGGAGAGGACGCTCTTGATCAGGCAGGAGGCCGTTTTTGTTTTGCTACATGTCTCATCCAAGGAGAGGGACTTCTGGAGTTTCTGCTTCCTGTCGCTTGGTTCGGGTTTGACTTCCTTGCAGGACTCCTCGTGGACGGCGGCTGGCGTGCTGTGCTGGCGCAGCAGCGCGTCCCTTGAATGCCTCTGGCCTGGCGCTGCCTCATTGGCAGCATCGGTGGCCGCTTCATCATTCTCGCTGACCTGTGATTCGCTGGTGTCCCGCCTCTTCAGCTGGATCTGCCTCTTCGGCACCGTCCTCTTCCCTCTTCGGACGTCCTCCCGGCTCTCCAGTGCCACGTCCACGCATTCGAAGCTCCCCATCTCAAAGCGCCTGGTCGCGTCCAGCCTGTCCGGGGCGAGGCCCGCGGGTGGCTGGCGGGGGAGATTGTCGCCATCGTGGCGAATGGAGCCCTGCAGGTCCGCGTACGCCGACCAAGCAGTGGCTCCAGGGCTGTCCTCCGTGGAGAGCTGCGATACATTTGTGGAAGACCTGTGGCTGGAGTTATACACGTCCAGGTAGTCTGCCTGAGGACTGGAAAGGCTTCTGAAGGCCTGGTCTGTGAACCACTTCACCTCGTCATCGGCTTCATCCAACTCGCTGCCCATGCTGGAGGTCTCACTGGAGTATTCGGGGGCAGGGCGCTGGCTAGCGCTGCTTCTGGTGGGCCGAGGAATCGGTCGAGGCTTCCTGGCGCGAGCCTGGTTCTCCTTCTGTGAGCTGAGAGTTCTGAGCGGGTTTTGCTGCTGTTGCTGCTGGGTGACGAGCAGACAGTCTGAATAACAACCAGCTGGCATTCCCGTCCGGAGCTGCCTGCATGTGGGTGCCGAGCTGGGGCTCACAGGCGCTCTTCTATTCCTGGCACTGAATGACAGCTCAACCTGTTGCTCTTCGTAACTGGCCTTTTCCCGGCTGCCCTCCCCCTCATCTGCTCCCTGCTCCTCTATTTTATGCTCCTCCTCCTCCTCTCCCCCCTCCCTCTGCCCCTTGTCCCTGTGAGGCTGGCTGTTGTCCCCCTGCCTGGGTTGCACAGCGGGGCTTTCCCCAGATGCGCTGATCAGTCCTGGGCCCTCTGCAGCAGTCTCTTCTGGACCCGCCTCGCTCTCTCGGTTCCCAGGGGGTCTGATTAAGACCGTTTCTGAGGCGAACAGGGGCTGTGCAGACTGAAGCCCCTCACCGGCATTGCTGTTGGCCAGGACAGCAGTCATCCTTCCCTCCTCTCTTTCACAGGGCTTGGGTGGGCAGCTTGTGTCTGTGGGTTCTGTTGTAGGTTTAAGCAATTGATCCCGATCTCCAAGTTCCAACACCGCAGCGGTTCCTGAATATTCAGCGGCATGGCCTGTAAGTTTAAATAATTCTGGATTTTTGCACTCTGCAGATATAGTGGGGTGCCTGGGTTCAGATGAGATCTCTGAATTCCGTTGTTCATGTGAGTTAACTGTGCTTGGGGGTTCAGGTGAGGCAGTGGAGCACCAGGTTTCTAATCCATGGGTGGCAGTCTTAGATTCAAGAGAGAGATTGGTGCTTCTCATCTCCAGAGAAGGGTTAGTTTGTCTAGGTTCATGCGAGGGATCTTTTATCCTAGGTTCTTGTGTAGGGCTGCTAGCCTTGGATTCAGCTGTGTGGGCAGTTATTGTTGTTTCCCGTAATAGAACTGTTTCTATGGATTCAGCTGAGGAGAAAGTAGCATTGGGTTTAAGGGAGACCACAAGGCCCCTGGGTTTGGGGGAACTGGCAGAGATTCTGCCTTCAGGTGATGGACAGATAGTGTTCAGTTCTGGGTAAGTAGATCTTGGTTCAGATTTAGAAGATGTAGCACTAGATTCTGATTCTGGAGATTTAGTCCTAAATTCTGGTTCTGAGGATGTGGCACTAGGTTCTGGTTCTGTAGATGTAGCACTAGGTTCTGGTTCTGGAGATGGAGTCCTAAATTCTGGTTCTGAGGATGTGGCACTAGGTTCTGGTTCTGTAGATGTAGCACTAGGTTCTGGTTCTGTAGATGTAGCACTAGGTTCTGGTTCTGGAGATGGAGTCCTAAATTCTGGTTCTGGGGATGTAGCACTAGGTTCTGGTTCTGGATATTGAGTCCTAAATTCTGGTTCTGGGTATGTGGCACTGGGTTCTTGTTCTGGAGATGGAGTCCTACATTCTGGTTCTGGGTATGTAGCACTGGGTTCTTGTTCTGGAGATGGAGTCCTACATTCTGGTTCTGGGTATGTAGCACTAGGTTCTTGTTCTGGAGATGGAGTCCTAAATTCTGGTTCTGGGGATGTAGCACTAGGTTCTTGTTCTGGAGATGGAGTCCTAAATTCTGGTTCTGGGGATGCAGCACTAAGTTCTGGTTCTGGATATGGAGCCTTAAAGTCTGGTTCTGGGGATGTAGCACTAGGTTTTGATTCTGGAAATTGAGTCCTAAATTCTGGTTCTGAGGATATAGCACTAGGTTCTAATTCTGGAAATTGAGTCCGAAATTCTGGTTCTGGTGATGCAGCACAACATTCTGGCTGTGGAGATGTAGCACTAGGTTCTGGTTCTGGAGATAGCGTCCTAAATTCTGGTTCTGGGGATGTAGCACTAGGTTCTGGTTCTGGGGATGTATCACTAGATTTTGGTTCTGGAAATTGAGTCCTAAATTCTGGTTCTGGGGATGTAGCACTAGGTTCCAGTTCTGGCAGTATAGCACTCAGTTCCTTTAAGGGGAATATAGCCCTGGGTTTTATTACTGGGGATTTATCTCTTGGTTCTGGTTCTAAGGATGTAACACTAGGTTCTAATTTGGAGGATACAACCCTGGATTCTGGTTCTGTGGATGCAGCACTGAGTTCTTGTTTGGGGGATGTAGTTCTTGGTTTTATTTCTGGGGATATGGCCCTGGGGCCTGGTTCTGAGAATGTAGCCCTGGGTTCTGGTTCTGCAGATAGAGCCCTGGGTTCTGGCTTGGGAGAAGTATTTCTAGGTTCTGAGTCAGGGATTTCAGCTCTGAGTTCCACTTCTAGGGAGCTAGGCTTAGATTCTGTTTGTAAGGATGCAACGCTAGGTTCTGGTCTGGAGGGTTTAACCCTGTGTTGTAGTTCTGGCAATGTAGATCTGGGTTCAGGTGGGATGGCAGTAATCCTGGGTTCTGTGCCTCTGGGTTCAGTTGTGTGCCATACATCCCAGTCTTCAGGAGTGGGGTTAGTATCTGTTGCCTCATAAAAGACATCGGTGTCCCTGGGTACAGGTGAAGGGGCTGTGCTCCTATGCTTGTAAGGGGTGGCAGTTGCTTCAGATTTAGGAGAGATGTCGATGCTCCTGTGTTCAGATGACAGACCTGAACAGCTGGCTTCAAGTGAAGGGAATTTAATGCTTGGGGTATGAGGGCTGGCAGTAGTCCTATGTTTGGGGGAGATGTTAGCACTCCTGGGTTCAGGTGAGAGAGACAAGGGGGCTACACTCCTTGGTGAGGAGGCAGTTCCCTTGGATTGAGCTGAGGGGGGCGTGGTCTGGGGGTCAGGGGATAGGCCATTGGATTTGGACAAGGGTGACGCACCCCTGGCTTCAGGTAAGGAGGCAGTCGGTGGAGGTACAGGGGAGAGGACGTCTTTAGAATCTTCGAACGTGTCGCTGGAGTCGCTCAGCTGCTCGGAGCCGTTAGCTGTGTGGTAGGACCCGGAGGAATCGTTGGGGGAGTCGTCTGCCCGTGCAAACTTGTCTTCCTCTACTTTAGCGAGCGACCCGGTCGGGGGGCTGCTGGAGAGGGTGGGCGACTCGCAGTCGTCCCCGAAAATGTCGCAGAGGCAGGTGGTCTCGGAGATGGCGCTGCGGCAGGTGGGGATGCGGGTGATGTCGAAGATCTCCACGCGG
Source organism: Anguilla anguilla (assembly GCF_013347855.1). Classification (NCBI taxonomy): domain Eukaryota; kingdom Metazoa; phylum Chordata; class Actinopteri; order Anguilliformes; family Anguillidae; genus Anguilla; species Anguilla anguilla. The sequence continues at coordinate 1,907,218 of NC_049203.1, forward strand.
TTGGGGCCATCCCTGTTGTACAGACTGAAGCTGAACGGCGTGGAGCGGAGGAAGTTCAGCCTGTCATCATCCATGGACAAGCTCTCCATCTCCCTGCTGGAGCCTCACTGGGCCACAGGGCCACGCTTCCCCTACAAGTAGCCTATCAGGAGACAGAAAATGTCAGGATGCGCCAATCAGAGGTCTACCTTACGTGCACATGATGTTCTGGGAGCCTATAATATTCACCACAGCCACCTGTGCTAGTGCCATCCAAATGCATCACACACAGGTCAAACCTATGTAATTAACAAGTGGAAATAATAAATATAATCAATAATATAAGTACAATTTCAAATCATAACGTGCCAAAAAAAAAATGGTCAGAAACCAAGGAGGACCTAAATAAAAGAGCAATTTCTCAGAATTACGCGAGACGAGAAACCCAGTATGCACAGCAGATTAACATGTTCAGTGAGCGAAGAATAAACTACGCACATTGGTATGTGATTAAAATAATAATATTACTATTGTTTTTATTCACATTATAATCTGACATGATTAAAAAATTAGGTTGTTTTATCTAAAAATGGTTTTTAAAAGTTTAAAAGTATATTCAGTAAAAGATAACTTCCTTGATTGTAAAGAATAATGCAGGCGTTCATAATAAGGCGCCATTTGAATGCCTTTCACACATCTTATCCATGCCCTGCTTAAAATACTGCACCTCTGTGGGTTGATGTCAAATTTCCAATTATAACACTGAGATATATATGATGGCCTTCTACAAATACTTTGTACGATTTCATTTGGCTGTCCATGAGTTTCATTTTGTGCCAGTTCTCCAGTTTATATGGAAACTGATATTTGGCACATTATTAATTAACTGAATTCTGATCATGACCTGATGTCATCTGTCTCATTTCTATACTTAAACACAATGTAAAGAAGTACAAGCTTATATTTATATATATATTTATATATGTGCACATATGCGACATTGCGATGTGATGTTAATATGGAATACTGTGCCTAACTGGTCCACATGGTCTCATCTCCAGACACCAGTCCCCAGTGAGTGAGAATGCCTGCTATGCGAGAGTGAGGTCTGTAACTTTAAAGCGAGAGAGAACGGGAGCTACTGTACCTTCAAGAGCAGGCACGCCTGCGGGACAGACCCTCCGGAGGGTACAGTTAACCCCCCTAGTCCTGCAACGGCACCCGGCGACGTCCAGATTCTCCTCCGGTGCTGCGAGGGCGGCACCAGTGCAGGCTACAGTCTTAGTGCGTTAGGAGACTTGTGCTGCCACGCCGCCTCGGAAAAAGGAGAGAGAGAGAGCGGGAGAGAGAGAGGGAGGGAGGGAGAGAGAGAGAGAGAGAGAGAGAGAGAGAGAGAGGAGTGTGCAGAGAAGAGGAGCACATGGCGCTCCCTCCACCCCTTAGGCTGCAGCGGGATGAGGGGATGATGACCTGGATTATTTTAGCTGCTCCTGTGGTTTGGCAGCGCCGGGCGGGCGGGTGGAAAGGGGGGGGGGGGGGGGGGGAGTCTTAGATCAGGAGTTATAGTTAGCAGCAGGTGCTGATCCAGCCTTGATGGAGCGCGCTGGTGGAATCCGACACCCCAGGGCCAGAGAGGTCACAGGGCTCGCTAAGTATAGCTCTGCGAGCTATCGCCGAGAGATAGCGCTCGGGCGCCAGGGACTGTCCAGGCAGCGAGGGGAGGGGATGGGTGTAAAATGGCCACCCTGCTCGGGGATGCATTCTGGGATGTGTCCCTTCAGATGACACCCCTCGGGGGTGGTTTGGGTCAATGTCGAATTTGTGAACCAGCGGACCTCCTCGCACAGGTGAGCAGAGGTTTTGAGAAAAACGCCAGCGAGGAAAAACGCCTTGGTTACATAAGTCTGTATAACGTTTCATCACGCATACTTCAGGCACAGTTCATAGAAGGCTCCGCCATTTTGGAATCCAACATTGATTCCATATCTGCGGAGTTAAAGGTTGTGTCCTGGGGTGACAGGGGAGTCTTTTCAGGTTACGGGCAGAGCGCTGGCCGCTGCAGGTGGCACCTGCCCCTGCCGCCAGTGCCAGGGATGGAGAGCGCTCCCCCAGTCAAGGTGCTTGGGTCCGTGCGGGTTGCCTTGGTTACCCAGGGCAGGTTGCCTTGGCAGCGCCCACCACCTGAAGTGACGCACGCCACCTGCTATCGCTTCACAAGCCGGGAGGAGGAGACGTTTCATGTGCACGTAGCTCCTGGAACTGTCAACCAGAGGCCAACAGCATGGGTTACAGTAGGCGTCTTACAGTACATACCGATAAATCTCTACTGCGACTGTCCTTCAGTTCCCCCCCCCCCCCCCCCCCCCCCCCCGGCCCCGCCCGCCCCCCCCCCCCCCCCCCCCCCCCGCCCACAACGTTACTGAAGCAGCAGCACACTCAGAAGGAAAGAATTCCCAGCTCCCCGGATAGGCCTGAGTGGATTACAGGAGGAGAGCGGCCACATTTCGCTTCCAGCAGTCACTGCGACACGTTCAAACCCGCCCCCGAGCTGCTGCGCCCCGTGAAAACTATGCCCTCATACGTCAAGAAAAAAAAAGCCAGAAGGCTGTGCCTACCATGCATAAGAGCGCTCAAAAACAGTTCACAATAAGCCCCCTCGCAACCTTACTGTGAGGACACAGCAGACTGCACACACCTGGCCCTTCCCTGCGCTTTTGAAGCCATTTCACCACGGAAAGGCACATGCTGATGGAGGCCGCGCTGGTAACTTTCCTGGGTCACTTATCTTCCCCAGTCAAGTTAAAGAGGTAGAGGAGGAGCCATAAAAACCAAGGTCCCGGTATGAAGGTCCTACAGCAAGGGGACTGGTTAACTCGCCCTGCTATATCTGTTTCCGTGTGTGGTTGAGCCCCAGGGTCTGGTATCTGCTAAGGCTCTGTTCCAGTGTGTGGTTGAGCCCCAGGGTCTGGTATCTGTTAAGGCTCTGTTTCCGTGTGTGGTTGAGCCCCAGGGTCTGGTATCTGCTAAGGCTCTGTGGATGGGACCCAAGAGTCGCTTTTCCACCGCATGGTACCGGCTCAACTCGACTCGACTCTTCTGGTTTTTCATCGGGCACAAGTTGTGGATAGTACCTGGTACCTGGTACCTTTTTAGTATCACCTCCATTGAAGCTCCAAGCGAGCTGAGGCTCTACCAAAAGGTGACGTGAAAACACTGCAGACCACTGATTGGTCAGAGCAACGCGTTTCATGCGGCGTCGCTAATGACAACCAGCCACATTGACGGGGGTATTATCTGCAGTGGGAAACGAATTACCTGGTACCAAAAGCGAGTTGAGTCGAGTTGAGCCGGTACCATGCGGTGGAAAAGCGGCTATGGTCTGGTATCTGTTAAGGTTCAGTTCCAGTAGTGTGGATGGGCCCCATGGTCTAGTATCTGTTAAGGCTCTGTTCCAGTGTTTGGACGGCTTTTTTAATCAATGTCAAAGAGAGTCCTGCTGCATGAATAAAACAGCAGGATTTTTTCACTTCATTTTATTATTCTTAAAAAAAAAACCCAGCATGGACGCACATCAACAATGCACAGCATGCAATCATTAACACTTCTTAAACCTCTGCTGTCCCCTGATTCTTCAGTACTGTTACACTGTATGTCTAAATATATCCCACAGTGGTCCAAATTGCGTCACATCTGCAGTACTGCCGTCCCTAAGTGGGCAATGTCTTCTGTGTTCTTCTGTCCCCAGTGCGGGCAGTGTTGCTATAGCGACGGTGTCTGTTTTGGTTCCGGCCGGGTCCCATTGCCTACGGTGTGGCCGGTCCGTAGCGGTTTGGCGGGGTGAGCTGCGGGTGGGCGTGCCCTCCGCTCAGCTCCTCTGCAGAACCCGGGCCATGTACTCCTCCTGCTGCCTCTGGATCTCCAGGTCCGTCAGCCGGGCCCTGCGCAGGACAAACCCGCGACAGCCCGTCAGACTACCCCGCCATTTTGAGCACAGATCTGCGCAGGACAAACCCGCGACAGCCTGTCAGACTACCCCGCCATTTTGAGCACAGATCTGCGCAGGACAAACCTGGCGACAGCCCGTCAGAACACCGCCATTTTGAGCACAGATCTGCGCAGGACAAACCCGCGACAGCCCGTCAAAACACCGCCATTTTGAGCACAGATATGCGCAGGACAAACCCGCGACAGCCCGTCAAAACACCGCCAATTTGAGCACAGATCTGCGCAGGACAAACCCGCGACAGCCCGTCAAAACACCGCCATTTTGAGCACAGATCTGCGCAGGACAAACCCGCGACAGCCCGTCAAAACACCGCCATTTTGAGCACAGATCTGCGCAGGACAAACCCGTGACAGCCCATCAAAACACCGCCATTTAGATACAAATCTAGCGAGACCGACGGTCACGAAACTCACCTCAGGGAAATTTTCTGCTTCTCCAGCTTGCTGTGCAGCTCGTTGATTTGATTCTCTTTTTCATTAAGAATGTCCTCACGCTTTAGAATAATAGACTTAATACCTTTCAGAGAGAGAGATAACAGGCATTTATATAGCACTTTTCTCGCACTCAGAGTGCTTCAAAGTGATTAGGGGGGTAGCTCTTCACAATTACTACCCATGGTGCAGTTTCCAGTACAGTTTCCGTAGTGTAGTGGTTATCACGTTCGCCTAACACGCGAAAGGTCCCCGGTTCGAGACCGGGCGGAAACACACTTTTTAACCTTCACACTCTTTATCAGGACTATTCCCAGGGGTCTGTGGGGTGCAATGTCTGCACCTGGTATTTACTCAAACAACGCAGTACTCTCTCGTATTGATTAGACGAGCTTGACTTATTCGGCATGCTGTGAAAACCCTCGGGTGGGCTGTTCTGGGCCGGTTGTTTTATTCATATAGAAACCTTCATCGTAGAAAACAAAATCTTTTTACTACTCGGTGAGCTGATGGGATTATACTTTATTGTAGCAGCCAGATTAATGACAAACTCTAACCAGACACAGGACCACAAGGCGGGTAGTCAGGAGCTCGGGACTCTAGAGCGAGACTTTAGAACATCAAGGTTTCCGTAGTGTAGTGGTTATCACGTTCGCCTCACACGCGAAAGGTCCCCGGTTCGAAACCGGGCGGAAACACACTTTTCGTCTCAGCCCTCTTAACTCCAGGACCTGTGGGGTGTAGTGTCTGCAGGTGTTAACCACTTCACCACTTGAAGTACAGTTATTAGTGAAACAACTGTAACTCAAGGGCAAGTTGTCTGCCTCCTCAATTTTCAGCTCAGCTGCCCCTACCGCACAACACTCCTAAGTGAAGCAAATGTCCTTGCTAGTCATTCCCTGTTTGCGCTGAAGAAAGACCTGTTTATAGAGTCATTGCCCCACCTAGTGTTTCATATAGATTTTATGCAGGTTATTATTCTTAAGAGATTTGAATGCCCATTTTCTACTAGTGCAAGCAAGTAGACATTAAACAAAATAAAAAAAGAATTTTAAAAATGAAAAATAAAATGATACTCATATTGAGACAAAAACAGACGAAGACAGCACTCACGAGCACACTTTGTATTCAACTTGTTGTTTTTAGCCAACTCCTTCCCTGCTTTTGTCTTCTCACTGCGAAGCCTGTTGGAAGTGGCATTGCTTGGTTTCAGTACGTAAAATAAATTCATATACATAAATTCTCCAGTACAGCTATCCTTACGCCTTTTCAAATGTCTCCTTCTCCCTTTCCAGTTTTTGGGTGAGAATTTGTATTTCTCCAATGGCAAAACTTAGTTTTTCCGATTCCTGGGACAGACGCTCGCTTGTCTTTTTATGCTGATGTCTTTCTTCCTGAGGGAAATCACACACACACACACACACAGTTAGCTACTGGCTTAATCACAATTATTTTTGGGTATTGCTTGTTTATGTGATTCATACAGAAGAAAGGAAGATAATTAACAGTCAACGTTACACCTTAACTTACCTTTAGTTCCGAAACAATCCTTTCATATTTGTCAGATGGCACCACACCTTTGTTCTGAAGACACATTACATTACATTACAAGACACAACTACACAAAGCAAAACAATGTGTGTGTGAAGACACACATTTATACTGTTTACTGGGACATTAGTCACAAAAGTGTGTCGGGTCACAATGTCGTAAAATTTCCTTACCGTGAAGAACCTCTGACTTGTTTACATCGTGGACATATGTGATTGAGAGCGAATCTAACCATAATCTTCGCAGTACTTTCGACACAAGCAATGCTGGTGTTGTTCCGCTTTTCGACCACTTCACGCAAATGCGCATGTCAAGCTACACGCTATGCTTAATGAACGATGCCCACTTTTTTTTTTTGGTTTATTTTGTTTTGCTACAGCGTGTAGCTTGACGTGCGCTTCTGCGTGAATGGGCGGGAGTCCAAAAACGGCACAACGCAAGTATTGCTCGCTTGCAGTCACACCTGTGCAGAATGTAAAATCTAAACACGAACGTTAATAAGTCATGGATTATTCACGGTAAGAAGACATTTTAGGACAACGTTATCTACAGCTAACGTCTAGCTAGCCTAATTTACAGCAGAGTGAACTGACTTAAAGTAAGTGAACTCCCTCAGTTAATGTATCGATAGCGATACTGGCTAGCTGACCGTTAGCCAGCCAATATACTGTTGCTTACTTTCTCATTCAAACTCAAAATAACTTGCTGCTGTATCCGAATTACATCCTGTAGTTGTTGAAAAACCACCCCACTTGTGTTCGTCGAATCTCGCTGCATTTTATGGTCGAATAAAACCAAAACCCCAGTACACGAAGCGAAGTGAACATTAGGTTCGCAGCGCTCCAAAACAACGGTTTCTCTCTGCGATTTAGTAAAGTCCAATCAAGTCCTTTTCCAAGACCAAAAATCTACCACTAATCGTTTTCTTTAACCAACCAGAGCTGGCTAATTCACCAAACCGCGGAATGATGTGGCCAATCAGGGCCCGTATCGCTAACGGGCATAATGTGCCTGTCAGGTCCAGCATCCATTCTAAGAATTTACCTTTGATTTTTTAATATACAATTTTGCATTAATTTTAGCAATGCCTTTTGGCTGGATCTTTCAGTTCTGACCTGAGCATTGTGTCTCATAAATTCACATAAGAACTCATGATAGATAAAATATAACTTCTATGAAATAAACTATAACAAACTACATTATGTATCGTCCTATAACTTGATTATACTTGATGTCCTTAATTTTTCATGTTAAAAAGTTTTTTATTCCACTACATTGTGCCATTTAAAAATAATTCTGTACATAATCAAGGTATAGAACAATAGAAAATGTAGTTAGCTACAGTGAATGACCCAGCTAAGTCGACTACCACTGTTTTCATTGCATTCAGACTGTTCAGGGACTCTATGATTTCTGCAGTGATATACTCTTCATCTTGCTGTATGCTTGTCTAAATTAAATATTTTCTCATTTTTCTAAAACATAAAATGCCTGCCATGTTTTTAATTTCACTTTTACTCTTATAGAAAAAAATGAATTGATAACAGCCTGCGACCTTGTGATATTCATAATTTACATACATAAGTTCTGTTTCTTTTGGTACCCTTGCTAGTGTGCTACGCAGGCCTGCTTGATTGACAGGTGGTTGAGTTGGAGTGCTGCAATCGGCTCATGTCGATTGGACGATCTTCACTTATTCAGAATGCAGTAAATACCCTAGGAGGGGATGTCCTGGCCTGGATGATTACCCCCATACAGCACCCAGGAAGTACACTGGTAAGCCGGATATTTTATTCACATAAAAAGACAACTTAGTCGTAGAACACAAACTCATTTTACCACCAGGCAAGCTGATAGGATGTAGGATGTATTGTAGGTGCCGGACTGATCAGCCCAGAAGGGGGCACTTGAAGCATGGCACAGTTTCCGTAGTGTAGTGGTTATCACGTTCGCCTAACACGCGAAAGGTCCCCGGTTCGAAACCGGGCGGAAACACACTTTTCAACGCCCTTAATCAGGGCTATTTAACTCCCAGGTCTTGTGTGGGCTGCAGTCTCTGTGGGTATTTACTGAAATAATGCAGTACTGTCTCATATTGATTGGATGAGCTTGACTTATTTGGTATGCTGTGATTATACTCGGACGTGCTGGTTGTTTTATTTGTATAGAAACCATCATAGAATGCAAAATCATTTTACTTCTAGGTGAGCTGATAAGATTGAACTTTCTAGTCAGGACCTGGGGACCCTCAAGTGATACCATAGAGCATCAAGGTTTCCGTAGTGTAGTGGTTATCACGTTCGCCTCACACGCGAAAGGTCCCCGGTTCGAAACCGGGCGGAAACACACTTTTCGTCTCGGCCCTCTTAACTCCAGTCCTGTGTGGTGTAGTGTCTGCAGCTGTTAACTCAAAGCATGCACTACTTCACCACCTGAGGTGCAGTTATTAGTGAAATCAGGTGACGTAGTGCATGGGTAGGAGGGAGCTATTACACTACATGGCCAAAAGTATGTGGACACCTGAACATACTGGTCATACTGGTTTTCACTGCTTAACTTGAGGCCTACTTATCACTGCCAGGACCGTGTAAGCACTGTTATCAAGGTTTCCGTAGTGTAGTGGTTATCACGTTCGCCTCACACGCGAAAGGTCGCCGGTTCGAAACCGGGCGGAAACACACTTTTAACCTTCTGTAGCATGCCCATGCTCATGCACACTCACACACACCCTCACTCTTAAGCTCGCAGTGTACTCAGTAAGAAGAAAGAACTTCAGGATTGAGAACCACTGGCGAACACTGTTGTCGGTATGCTCAGTGAGAACACCGCACCGTTTAAAGTCACTCCACGCTGCTGGGGCGTGAATAATTACGAGGCAGCTATTAAACGGGGCTGGAATCTCGCTGGAATTTCACTTTCACAGAAGGGGTCTACAGGAGTGAGCTGGATAACTGCACCGAGTAAAACCAGGGACAGCCCTTTTTACTTCAGTCCACGTTCCAGATTTGGGGGTGTCCTGGTTTTACTCGGTGCAGTTATTTGGCCGGCTCCATAATCCGCCGTTGCCTGCCGTACCCCTCCATCGCCACCCGGCCCCGCCCATCATCTGAGCCGACACCTCAGGATTGTCACCTAGCTGCCCACTAATTTGACCAATGTGTGACTGACTGACTGTGTTGGCCACATACTTACACCCTGAGCCAACCAGAGGAGGATAGGTTCCCCCATGAGCCTGGTTCCTTCCCAGGTTTCTTCCTGTCTGCTACAGGGAGTTTTTCCTTGCAACTGTGTTCTTTAGGCTTGCTCCTGTTGAGGTTTTTTGCGGGTTGTCTGGGAAGCGTATTGTGACAGTGGTTTGCGAAATGCACAATATAAATACATTTTGATCAGATTTGAAGTTAATACTCGCTGAGGTAATAAGACACAAACATGCACATGTATAGACACACTGTCCCATTTACTTGTAATATTCCCACTTAAAATGCTAACAGGCTAACAATCGGGACATAAAGAACATAATGAATTCAAATGGGAAAAAATATAACTATAGCTGAAAACATTGTCACAACATCACGACGACATCAATATCATATAGGAACATGTTAGTAGTGAAATAATTGTAGGGACAAGACTTACCGAAACATAGGTACCATGCCAAGTCAGAAAAAAGTTATTTGCAGTCATTTCACATATGAATTTTTTTTGTTGTTGCCATTTTCTCCCCAATTTGGTCGTTATACCAATTCCCCGTGTGTATCACAGTCCTGGCGCCCCGACCAACCAGTAGGAGTCGCTAATGCAAAGATCAGGAGCCGGCTTCCCACCCGCGGACACTGCCAATATTGTGTTCGTAGGAACGTCTGACCAAGCCGGAAGTACCGCTGCCGGGGATTTAACCCGGGTTTCTGCGGTGGTAGGCGAGTGCTTTCATACTCTACACACTATCCAGACGGCCCTCACATTTGTGCTGTTAAGACGGTGTTTTTCAGTCACATAGGAACAACACCACAGTATCAATGTGTGCCAAAAAAATAATTAAAATTCGTGGCGTTCAGAACTACCATAGAGGATGAATGGGGGAAATTGAAAGTCACAAGGGTTATCTTTTAGAAACTGGGCGGAAACCAGTTTTAAACAGTCGCACGTAAATTTGCTTGATTACATTTGCTTGTAAAGAAAGTATTATGGAAATTTTTCCTACTGTCTGAAATCGCTTCTCCAGTTAACTTTTCTTTATTGGGTTTAAAAGGTTTGCGTTCCTGATTACTTTGCAGTGCTCTTTTGCAGTCTGCATTTAAGTTTCACAGTATAGTTTTTATTTTTTGCTTGTATTTTGCTGTGCGTTTGGTAGTAAAATAATTTCAACAATTTTTGTTACTTTGTCTTTTTGTCTGTAAATTAAACGTGTAATCAGAAATAAATCATTTTTCAACGTGTATTTCAGACACGAATGTTTTAAGAGAGACAAAGCCGGGTGGGAAAACGGGAATTAGAGCGAGATCACGCCGCTCCTCCAGTTAACCTGCCAGGTGGGCGGAGGTCATCACACCTGACGCCAATTTAAACCTGACTTGGGAAACATGGCGTGTTTTCTCACTGACCGCAGCTGGATACAGCATGGCAACACGCGTAGACACGGCGCTGCACAGCCCGTCGGAGGCGAGGTTCGTGAAGGTTTCATCGTTCGTTATATCCTGCCATGACTTTGTATACCGTGTAGCTACTTCGAACATTCAAATGGAAAAGCAATGTTGCCAAATCAATCGGTTTTGAGCCCTCAAATTCGGGGTGAAATTATTTGTGTGTAGAAGGATAAAACCGTCTGTCGCGCGCGCTGTGTTGATGCGCGGCATATAATCGGCGTTGATGTGATTCGCTGATCTACCGTTTTGTGATGAACAGCGGTAGACTTTTTTTTTATTTTTTAAGTTTGTTTGTTTGTTCGTTTGTTTATGGGCCTGTTCCACTGTTCCAGGGGATGGTCGGTGCCTCTTTGGCCAGGCCACTGTGAGCCCCCACCGGGCCCTCTGACACCGCCGGGTCATCACTCTTATGGGCTGGAGCCCTGGCTCCTCCCAGGTTGCAGTTCTGTGTATGACCGTTTGGTCAGGTAAGAGCAGAGTCTGTGGCCTGCTGCACCAGGAGGCTTTGTGATGTGAGATTTATTTTGTGTGTGTGTGGGTGGGTGCGCACATGCGTGTGCGTGTGTAAGAACATATCGAGCTTTAAGCCTCCTTCTCCGACGCTCTCCTGTAGTAACTCTGGAACAGCACCGCCACCCCCGCCTGATGTGAGCAGAGATGTTGACGCAGGTGATGTCACGCAGAAGCCTCGCAGGTATGGAGCGCGGGCGTTCGGTCGTGGCTGCCCGTGAACACGCGTGACTTCCTGCTAGCGTCTCTGACCTCCACCGGCCTCCTTTCCCTCTCCACTGCTGTATCGCTACAGATCTTCAATCCTGGAGCGCTGCATCCTCAGGATCTCCACTGCCAGCGTTGCCGTGGGAACGGAGGACGACCTCTGTCCACATCCACAGGACATGGATGGGCTCGGGAGGTCAGATACCTGGTTACCTAGGCAACTATGCATTTTACAGCATTTTCTAATGTTTCCGTATTGTCCACAGTTTCGGCGGGAGAAAACAGGAATATTTTGTTCCCCGTGCACTGAAATACACTCATGCGTCATTATCAGAAGAGTGCTGTTCATCAGGTGTGGTTTAGTGATGGTGTTTTCTTGGAATAGCTGTAAGACCGGCTAGGTTTTGCTTTCTGGTCACTAAGTGTAGTGTTCAGTTTGTCTCTTGCGTAAGTGCTTCAGTGATGCTGCATCTGTAATCGCTGGTCTCGCACCATTGCTCCTGTTAATCAGCCGAAGGCTCTTGTCCTTCTCCTCAGTCATGAGTTGCTTTGGATAAGAGGGTCTGCCATAAGAGGGTCTGCTGAATGCGTGTGATGTCATGCTGAATGCGTGTGATGTCATGCTGAATGAGTGTGATGTCATGCTGAATGAGTGTGGTGTAATACATGCGTATGTGTTGCGTATTTATCTGTGTTGTGAGGTTGTGTGTGTGTGTGGCTTAATGTGCTTTTCTCTGGAGGGCTCAGTCAGAGGCGCACCAGGGCCCCCGATCTCTGGACCCGTCCCGCTGCGAAACCAACGAGGCCGTCCTGAAGCGTCGGCAGAAACAGATCCAGTACGGCAAGAACACCTGCGGCTACCTGAACTACCTGCAGCAGGTGCCAAAGTACGGACTGCGTGTGTGTGTGTGAGTGTGTGTGTGCGTGCGTGTGTGTGTACGGCAAGAACACCTGCGGCTACCTGAACTACCTGCAGCAGGTGCCAAAGTACGGACTGCGTGTGAGTGCGTGTGAGTGCGTGTGTGTGTGTACGGCAAGAACACCTGCGGCTACCTGAACTACCTGCAGCAGGTGCCAAAGTACGGACTGCGTGTGTGTGTGTGAGTGTGTGTGTGCGTGCGTGTGTGTGTACGGCAAGAACACCTGCGGCTACCTGAACTACCTGCAGCAGGTGCCAAAGTACGGACTGCGTGTGAGTGCGTGTGTGTGTGTACGGCAAGAACACCTGCGGCTACCTGAACTACCTGCAGCAGGTTTCAAAGTAAAGACTGCGTGTGTGCGTGTGTGTGTGTGTGTGTACAGCAAGAACACCTGCGGCTACCACAACTACCTGCAGCAGGTGCCAAAGTACAGACTGCGTGCGAGTGTGTGTGTGTGAGAGTGTGCGTGTGTACGGCAAGAACACCTGCGGCTACCAAAACTACCTGCAGCAGGTGCCAAAGTACGGACTGCGTGTGTGTGTGTGCGCGTGTGCGTGAGTGCGCGCGCACTTGGGTGTGTGTGCGTGGGTGACTAGCAATTTGTTAACATTGGAATGTCAAACCAAATCTTCACTGTGGCCAAAACTATTTGGCCAGATTGTGCATACCTAAGATCGACACCCCCCCCCCCCTCCCCCCGTTTCCATAGTAACTATGTTAGTATGTGCTTGTGGAGGTCACGGTGTGTGGAGCCGTGTCCTGCCCACGCCCGGTCAGCCGCGCGCGGTGCGTCTGATTGGCCGTGTCCTGCCCATGCCCAGTCAGCCGCGCGTGGTGCGTCTGATTGGCCGTGTCCTGCCCACGCCCAGTCAGCCGCGTCTGCACGAGCGCCGGATCACCGGCCGGCTGGCGGTCACAGCGCCCGAACCCCAACCCTCTGACTGCGGCGCGGGTGGCACGGTAACGTGGCGGGTTCGCGGTTTTTTTTGATCCCGTGTCTTGTCGCAGGCGGTTGCGTCTCCCCGGGCTCCACCCTCGCACCCCGAACAAGTACCGGCGGTACAGCCGGCGCTCCTGGGATCGGCAGGTCCGGCTGTGGAGGAGGGCCCTGCACGCCTGGGACCCCCCCTCCGCCAGCCCCCACGATGCCTCTGGGCTTTCGCAGACCAGTGCGGATTCACACGACCCGGCGGACCAGCTGTGAGTACCGGTGGGGGTCGGAGCCCCGTACCTGGTGTACCTGGTGAAAACCCGTTTCCCTTCATATCCCGGCTCTCTGACCCTCAGCAGGTGCGCCTGCGGGAATCGCTCGAGAATCCCACCAGACAGGAAGATATACGTATGAGTGTTTGTGCAGGTGGATCATTATATATTTTACTGGTGATTTATTCCCCTGAAGTGTTGGCTCTGCTTTCAGACCGGAGCTGCTGGAGAGGATGAACACGATGCCGAGTTGCAGAGAGGGAGCGGGGGGGAGCCGGGCGGACCCGACGGCCCCACTGCTTCCCCTAACAGCCCTACCTACCCAGGTATCTCCACCTCACTCCCCACTCCCTCCCCTAACAGCCCTACCTGCCCAGGTATCTCCACCTCACTCCCCACTCCCTCCCCTAACAGCCCTACCTACCCAGGTATCTCCACCTCACACCTCACTCCCCACTCCCTCCCCTAACAGCCCTACCTGCCCAGGTATCTCCACCTCACACCCCACTCCCCACTCCCTCCCCTAACAGCCCTACCTGCCCAGGTATCTCCACCTCACTCCCCACTCCCTCCCCTAACAGCCCTACCTGCCCAGGTATCTCCACCTCACTCCCCACTCCCTCCCCTAACAGCCCTACCTGCCCAGGTATCCTTACACACTTCCTGGATCTGGCCGCAGGTGTGACGCGTGTGTGAGGAGAGGGAGGGGCTTGTTTGCTGAAAGCTGGGTTTTTTTGTGCAGGTTGGTTCTGCCGAGCGCTGCTGTGAATGAACAACCAAAAAGGGACGTGGGCCACCTGCGGCTTTTGGTTAATGTTTAATCCACAGTAAAGCGGAGGGAATGTGAAAGTGGAATGAGAACAGGAAGGAGGTACACGTGCTGGTATCAGCGTAAAATCACGCAGCTGTTCAACATTGCCTTCTGGTCCAGCTAACTCCACATCTCCATCCTTGCCTGAGGCTACATTCCAGTAATGTGTCGCTTTATGCGTTTGATTTGTAGTGGTTCTCGGTTGGCATGGATAACTTGTTAGATCTTCAGTGATGTTGGATATGCGCGGTCTGGCCCATTGCTGTTGCTCATGCTGTTTGTGTCACTGCATTTATGCTCTCCCTCACTGTAGGTCTGGAACGAGGCACAGGTAAGTGTTTTCTGTGTGCAGTGCTGCACTTGGAACAGCCCAAGCTGCCCCTCCTCTTTTGGTTTTTCATTCTGTGGTGCATGTGTGAGCGCACGTACATCTGTCTGTGTGTGGACATGTGTGCGTGCACGCATGCATATATGTCTGTATGCTGCTATGTGAGTCTCTCTCTCTCTCCCCCCCCTCCCCCCCTCTCTCCCCCTCCCCCAGGTGGGTGCTCCTGGCCTCCCTGACCCCGCCCCTCGGCCTGCTGACCTGGCGTACTCCTTCAGCACCCTGCTGTCTCCTGAGGAGAATGTGATTGGCTGGCTCAGATTCCTGCTAGAGTCCGACCACACCCAGCATCTGCAGGAGGAAGGCTTCGTCCACAGCAGTGGCTACCATGGAGACCAAAGCCACTGAGCTCCAGCCATGCTGGAGAGCCTTACAGTCATAACTTCCATTTTCAGAGGGACTGTGCTGATCATGAAATCATCCTAGGTTTTTTCTCTTCTTTCCCCCCCTAAAATGTGGCACCACCTCCAAAATAGTTCTGGTTCTACACTCTCACACACACACACACACGCTCCATTTTTAGTTTTCCACTATACACATTGCTGTAACGTAACATATTTAAGAGCTGTTTGAAATAAATGGTAAATTTGTACTTTTTTTCGCCCCTCTCTCAAACTCCCCTGCCTAAGGTCAACCCAGGCAGTCACTACACAATTACATGCTGTTATTTCTCACTTTAATATGTAGTTTCTCATCCTTCATGTTCTGTTCTGCTCTGGGCCTGCCCAGTGCATTGTGGGATTGGAGCCACACCAGCAGTATTTCAGTATAGCCAATGCCCTGTCTGTTTAGTCCTGGTTCTGTTTCACAATTTTGGTCGTGTGTTTTGTTTTTCACCCAGCCCTTCCCTTTCTGTCTCACCATTTCACCGTTTTTAGGAACTGAATTCTTAAAAGGAAAATGGGCTAAAATGACACCTTGTTTTGTGTTTGTTTTTAGTTTTTTTATTTCTTGCTTGTCTGTCATCTTGTACTTGAGTACTGATGCAAAGCAAAATGAATAAAAAGTTCAATATACAGCACAATATACTTCTGTATTATTTCAGGTTTGAACAGAGTTGTCAATTTTGGGTTTCAACTTATTCTTAATAAAAAAATAAATAATCCAACATGCAATGCAACATTTGAGACCAAATAATCCGAATTGCAGTAATCCGAATGTCCACAAGGTGGGAGCAGACATCTGTATCACTAACTCCAGTAGTTGACTGAAATAGTAAGTCCAGGTAAATGTAAAGTGGATTTGTTCCATGTAAAGGTGCAGTTTCTCAACAACGCTGGC
Source organism: Anguilla anguilla (assembly GCF_013347855.1). Classification (NCBI taxonomy): domain Eukaryota; kingdom Metazoa; phylum Chordata; class Actinopteri; order Anguilliformes; family Anguillidae; genus Anguilla; species Anguilla anguilla. Next base: position 1,923,145 of record NC_049203.1, read on the forward strand.
GGAAGGTTTCTAGGGGTATTACTAGGGGTATTATAATGTCTGATTTAAGACATCCTTTAAAAACTTCCTCCGTAAACTCTGAACTGCTCTTTAGTTTGAGTCCCACTCCGCCTGCGACCGTAGCGGAGATTGGAACCTTTTTATTGTGTTCGCCATGTTGTTACAATAAAACGTCAACTTTAAAACTAGTAGATATCTGTCGGTCTAAATGAATCAGAAAAAAAAGTGAAACCGAATCTCGGCATTGACCAATAATTCTAACATTAATGGCGTACTTGGTCCAATTACAAGAGTCCGCAAAAAAATGAATTGCATTCTTCACGCTGCAAATTTATGTGTGAAATTTTAATACATACGCTGGTTTGTAAATCCCGAAAGTAGCCCACACAATCCAAATCATAAATTCATCAGCCAAGTAGTTTCCTCTCATTTTATGTTTTTGATCTGCTAATACTTGCTAGGGGTGTGTGCATGTATTCGTGGGCGAATACAGCAGTTAAATGTTTTGTTTAAAAGTCGAAACAACATGTTGCTAACTACTATAATTTTATACTAATATACAATATATAATATTGATCGGCTACTTCACTTTGTATTAATTATTTTAGGAAAAATCAAAAATTATGTTGCAGCCGCACCTACCAATTTGGTTTCTCCCAAAGAGTATTTATTCTTAGCGCAAGGCCGGAGGGTGCTCCGTGCTGCTCTTGGTTGCTAAGGAGACACTCTGGGCAGGTAATACACACGGCCGATAACTAGCTACACGAGAATAAATCGGGGCGACATCACACAACCGCTTGCATTCATTTTCATTGTATCGCCAAAATGGTAACGTTAGTGAATGTAGGTTGCATGTGTTCGATAGCTTGTGAAGTGGCTATCTTATGCTCGATAGTAGCTAACTTAGCGCTGGCTAATGTTCATTTGTGATAGCATTGCAAACTGGCAGGATAGTTTGCGAAAAATGTCAATATGATAACCTGTTTGCTTGCATAGCTATCGTATTGGCATGAGTTACTGACGTCAATAAAAGCTTGTCAGTGGTGAAGGAAAAAACTGAACGTTTCCCGTTGTATTGCCTTCTTTCTTTTTCAAAATGGGACAGTGGGTGCCTTGTTTTTCTTGTCCCGTTATAACTAGCTAGCTAGCCTACTATAGCGCTAGTCTAGACGCGTAAACTGTGCTACGGAGAAGGTGTCATTTAGCTAGACTATTTCGCCTGCTAACGTTAGCTTGCGTGATGGCTAACCGCTTTTGGCTGGTTAGTGAGATGGCTAGCTTGCCCGTGTTAGGGCTACGCGTGCACTGCACTGGTTGCTAGTAAATATTGTGTATTGAATTAGACTATAGCTACGGGATACTGCGCCCAGCTAAAAATAGCACAGTATTGACTCGTTAAGCCTTAATAATGATTAGCTTCCCTAGGTAGCTTTCTGGCTATTTCATGTAATTCTTCCCCCTGTAACGTTAGCTAGCAAGCAAAACTGTACACTGTAACATAATGTCATGGCTAACCCAGTACCGCTAGATTCAGTTCTTTAGTGCTATCGCATGCAGTTTATTAATTTGACCACGTACGTATCTGGGATGATGGTGACGTATAGTTAATGATTAAGCACAACAATATTTTACAATAGCTCTGTAACGTTAGACTAGACTAGCTATTCTGTATTCAGGGCTCCCTGCCCCGTTACTAAGGTAACTGCCAATATATCCATTTTAAATCAGCTCGATTCCACAGCGAGTGAGCCTGTACCCCGGGCTGCGTGTGTCATCCCCAATGAACTCAGTGGTCACCCCCCCACACCCCCCCAACTTGGTCGTGTCCCCGCAATACACCTAGATATCTTGGATTGCTCCCTAATCGGTCCACGTCACACTGTTCATAAAACTCGGTGTTGTCACTTGGTTTTTGTCAGTCGTTCACATTTTCAGGCCACGTTCTGCGGGAATATTTACTTCCACCTCCCCAAAATAATGTTTTTATGGTGAGCAAGGCGATACTATTCTGTGCTTGTGTAGAACACTATATGGTATAGGCATACCAGTGTTTTGCATCAATGAAACTACACACACAAAAAACCTTACCCGCCTTGGATAAAGTAAAACCTTCACCCTTCACGCAGCGGAACGTGTAAAATGTCCGGAATGGGAATGTTAAAGGTCACTGGCTTGCACAAACTGTAATTAATGGGCCCTTATCTAGTTTCCCTTTTGGGTTGAGTCAGACTTTGGAGTTTAAGAAAACTGACCAGGTGGTAAATTTTCAAGCGCGAGGTTTCTCGGTAGCTTTCTCCGAGCCGCGGGAACAGCTCGAAGTTTGGCCGGTGGCAGTTCTGCAAAGCCGTTGCTTCCTGGGCTGTCTGATGGCGTTGTGCTCGCTAATGCGCGATAACCGTGGCCTTGTGTGTGTCGTTCGTTCGTTCTTTCTTGTACAGGGGTTACAATGTCTTGCTCTTTTCCACATTTCAAAATGGCATTTAAAAAAAAAAAAAAAATCTGGGAGAACGTGCTAGTTTCATTTTCACTTCTATTCCGCCCATTTAAAATATAATTTTTTTTGTTTGTTTGGTGCTTTCCCCCTTTTTTTGGGCCTGTGTTGCTGGCTGCTTGCCCAAGATGGGTGTGCGGCTTGGCACTTTGGTTTGGGGGGTTTTTGCACACCCGCACGGGCACCTGTCCCCATTCAGCCGTGAAAGGAGCAGAAACAGATGCTGCACTCTCAACGAGAGAGGGAGAGAGGGAGAGACGGAGAGCGGTATGCTAGCGCTTTTGTGAACTCTCCACCCTGCTCATTGTTCCTGGCGTGTGGGAAACATCCCCGCAGTCACCCAGAACCCGGCCTCAGCTTAAGTCGCCAAGCAAACAGCCGAACTAGAAAAACCAACCGTCTCGCCTGTCCCGAGCTGTTTAAGTAAGGGGATCTGTGCCTGTCACTGGAGCTCTTTTATTGTCTGTGATTAGCATGCAACAGGGTGGCCTTTGGATTGCTGTTTCACCTCCCAGCCCAGCTGGCTGAGTTACAGGAGTGAGGTTTGTGTGCATAGGGCTGGAGCAGGTACAGGTGTGAGGTGTGTGAGGGGTTGTGTGTATGTACAGAGCTGGAGCAGGTACAGGTGTGAGGTGTGTGAGGGGTTGTGTGTACTGAGCTGGAACAGTTACAGATGTGCGGTGTGTGAGTTTGTGTGTACAGGGCTGGAACAGGTACAGCTGTGAGGAGTTGTGTGTGTACTGAGCTGGAGCAGGTACAGGTGTGAGGTCTGTGATTGTCACCTGGGTTCCTTCTTTTTGCAGGAAGTGAGGCCTGTAGGGTTGGGGGTCTTCAGCAGTCACTCCTCTAGGGTGACCAGGTTCCCCAGAGGACCGCGTACCTCACAGACGTTCCCTCTCTTGACTCCTTCATCCCTTCTTTACTGTGTGCTTGTCGTTTGCCCAGACACTCTCTCCCCCCCATCATGTATTGTGCAGCTACTTTCATCCTTTTCCTCCTTCTATTTCTCTCTTTCTCTACTTTTATCCTTTTGTTTATTCAACAGAACCAACATGACATGCATTCAGCTAAAATTACTCACTTGTCTCCACCCTTCCAGAGAAATACGACACGCTTGTTACGACAGTGACGTCAGCCGCGTGAGTTCAGTTGGCTGAAACCCAATCTCCTCTCGTTCCCTTTGAGCCTTTGATCAGGTTCTGCAGGAAGCCAGGGGCTGTAATGCTCAGTTGAGAAATGTGTCAGTTGTGCGGTGTCTGGCGTGCAGTCAGTAGGCTGCGCACTGGTGATTTCGGCGTGGGTGACTGTTTGGCCTCTCTGTGTGCGGCCGTCACTGTGTCTGTGGCTCTCCAAGGAGGTGGGATCGGATTGGTGAACCGGGTCTGTGGCTATAAAGAGAGGTGGTGTGTTTGGTCAGTTGGTCTGTGACCCATCCTGACCACAGTTGAATTGCTGAGGTCTGTCAGGACTCTGGAAATTGTCAAAATAAAGCACATAAAATAATCAGAGTACTTTATTTATTGCAATTATTCTTAGAAGACGACTGTGTTTTTAAATGTTACTCAGGTTTCATAGCTGTGAACCCAAGTTCAAGTGAAATGCACAGTGAACAAAGCCATCCCAAATGAAGTCGTGGCTGCTTGCTGAAGCAGTTCCAGGTTAAACGGCTTTTCACAGAGGTGAAATGCACTTACCCACCTGAGAGTCGAACCCGTAGCTTCAGGTTGTGAAAATGACAGACCCCCAGCTTGGTCCGCACCAGCCCAGGACGCAAGGCTCTGGGTACAGCTGCACGTAGCTAATGGAGACGGAGCCTGAACAGCTGATCGCATGCTGGAGGTGCTGATGAATGAATTATCTGCTTGTTGAAGTGTGAGTGTGAGTGAGTGTGTTTCTCGCAGGTGAGGTAATGGTGGTTTTGAAAGTGTTGATGAATGGACTACCTGCATATTAAAGTCTCTCTCTCTCTCTCTCCCTCCCCCCCCCCCTCTCTCCCTCCTTCCCCCTCTCTCTCTCTCTCTCTCCTCACCCCCCCCCCCCCCTCAGGTGAGATGGTGATGATGTCATTGTCTCAGTGACGTGGGGCGGTCCAGCCCTGGCTGCTGGGAGGCGTGGAGGAGCCAGAGTGGGCGTGGCGCTCGCGGTCAGACGGACAGACGGACGGACGGACGCTCCCCCTCCCCCTCCTCCTCCCCCCTCCCCGACGGTGCGGCGCTTCGCCATGGTGACGCTCATCACGGAGCAGCTGCAGAACCAGAGTCTGGACGAGCCGGCCTATCACAGGGCTTTCTCTCTCAACCTGGTGAGAGCCCGTGACCCCGCCCCCCTGTGCAGACGTGGGACGGACGGACAGACACTGGGACAGATGCCTCCGCTGCCAGGCTACCCCCGCTCTCCATCCTCAGTTCTAGGGCGTGTCTTTAGTACCGTTTCTCAACTACGCTTTTAATGGGATGCGTTTGATGGAACTGCACCTTTTTGGGGGGCGTTTTGAGGCACCTTAATATGCACCTGTTTTCAGTTCTGCTGTAGTCATCGCAAGGAAATGTGTTTGGAAAGGATGTGCTACCGGAAAGATACAAGAAAAGTTATTTCTCTGGTATTTTAAATCTGTTATACAATGTAATGAAATTTGATTGTTTTTTGTTTCCTCCCAAGTGGTGGAAAACGACTGATTCAGCAGCGAATAAGTTTCATTAACAGTTTATGGATTCATTTCAGAGGTGGATTTCTGTCACGCAGGGCTTGAAGCAGGCCATCTGTCAGGTTATTTTTAAAAAAAAAAAAAAAAAAAAAAGGAATTGCAGTTTAATTAACGACCAAATCGATGCATAATTAACTTAAAGTTGTTAGAAAAGGACCGTGTGCCTGGGCCTGGCAGTGCGCTTTTCCCCTGAGTGAGAGCTGCAGCGTGTGCCGCCTGTAAGTGTTTCTGCGCAGCCGTTTCTGAGCTGTTCCTGGGCTGTTCCTCAGCTGTTTCTGAGCTGTTCCTCAGCCGTTTCTGAGCTGTTCCTGGGCCGTTCCTCAGCTGTTCCTAAACTGTTCCTGGGCTGTTCCTCAGCCATTCCTCAGCTGTTCCTGGGCCGTTCCTCAGCTGTTCCTAAACTGTTCCTGGGCTGTTCCTAAACTGTTCCTCAGCCATTCCTCAGCTGTTTCTGGGCCGTTCCTCAGCCGCGCCGCTCTGTTCTCCTAACGGCTAACGGGGTGGCACCGTTTGTGGGGTTAGATCTCCCGTGTGGTCACCGCTCAGAGCGCTGTCATTCCGTCTCCCGCTGGCTCCAGCACGCTCAGCCCCTGACGCCCCGCTGGCTCCAGCACGCTCAGCCCCTGACGCCCCGCTCGCTCCAGCACGCTCGGCCCCTGACGCCCCGCTGGCTCCAGCACGCTCAGCCCCTGACGCCCCGCTGGCTCCAGCACGCTCAGCCCCTGACGCCCTGCCCGTGCAGCGCGGTTCAGCTTTAGGGTGGCGTCGCGCAGGCCAGCGGCGAACGCGTAATTTCCCCTAACGAGTCACGCTTCCTCTCGCCGAGCTGTGGCACGGGAGATGCAGGTTTGAGGTCTGGGGTTTTTTTTTGGCGAGGTCCTGCACTCGCTCTCGCTCTCGCTCTCGCTCCACTGAGACCGCATCCCTGCTCTGAGACGTTAGCGGAGGTTTCGCTACGAGCGCACAGGCGTGCCGTCCTCCCACAGCCGCCCGAAACCTCGCCCTGCCCCGCTCCGCTCCTCTGAGCCACCCGGCTTCTGAAACCGCCTTAAATGTCAGTTTATCTCTGAGACGCTAAAATACAAACTACTGTGTTTAAAGGCATACTATGCTATGGATTTTTTTTAGCCTTGCAGTGGTCCTGCATTTACAAT